>NC_056441.1:74043873-74343873 GCF_018296145.1 Oncorhynchus tshawytscha
GAGAGAGAGAGAGAGGGAGAGAGAGAGAGAGAGAGAGAGAGAGAGAGAGAGCGTGAAGAATCTCACGCCTCCACAATGGATGAATGGGTGTGGAAGAATGATGGAAGAATGAGAGGAGAGTTACGTAGAGAGATCAACAATGGAGAAAATGGTTGCACTCACTTCAGCACACACACACACACACACACACACACACACACACACACACACACACAGCCTTTCCTCTTACTGAACCCCGTGACAGGAAACTCTTTGTGACAAACAAGGCGCAATAAAACACACACATACCTCTCATGCACAGTCAAACACGGTATAGTATACGCACACAAATACTGATACACACACTAAGAGCTTCTGATTATAGCAATGTAAACATGTCTCTACCCTCCACTTTTCCACTGCAGCCTTGGCTCATCCATCACATCACAGAAAGATGAAGTGTGTGGACTCGGACTCAACATCTCTCTCTCTCTCTCTCTCTCTCTCTCTCTCTCTCTCTCCTCCTCCTCCTCCTCCCACCCCCCAGCAGGATAAAAAACCTCAGCTCCTGTTAATAGCTAATGCAGTTCCATTTGCAGTCAGTACACACAAGGACAAATGCGTTCAGATCGTCCCTTATCGCCACCTGTACAAACAGTTTACTGAGTGCTGTAGACTAACCAGACCCCTGTCTGAGCTATATACTTATTTTGTGGCTATTATAACCACAGTGACCTATTTTATTTAACTAGGCAAGTCAGTTAAGAACAAATTATTATTTTCAATGTCAGCTCAGGGATTCAATCTAGCAACCTTTCGGTTACTGGCCAAACACTCTAACCACTAGGCTACCTGCTCTAACCACTAGGCTACCTGCTCTAACCACTAGGCTACCTGCCGACCTAAACTGGATACGCTGGAAAACTGAAGGGACAGGGAGTGGTAAAAAACCAACAGAAACCATGAAAGAGGCATCAGGAAGAGCTGCAGGAGAGTACAAGTCAGAGTTGAAGCGAGAGGGGTGACAGTGCCCTCTGTTGATGGGTTATATTCCTGCAGGAGTCAAAGAGCTCAGACATACAATGCATACACAAACACACAGGCGTGCTTAAACACACACACAAACACACAGGCGTGCTTAAACACACACACAAACACACAGGCGTGCTTAAACACACACACAGACTTAGGCGTGCTTACACACACACACACACAGACTCAGGCGTGGTTAAACACACACACAGACTCAGGCGTGCTTAAACACACACAGGCGTGCTTAAACACACACACAGACTCAGGCGTGCTTAAACACACACAGAGACTCAGGCGTGCTTAAACACACACACAGACTCAGGCGTGCTTAAACACACACACAGACTCACTTAAACACACACACAGACTCAGGCGTGCTTAAACACACACACAGACTCAGGCGTGCTTAAACACACACACAAACTCAGGCGTGCTTAAACACACACACAGACTCAGGCGTAAAAACACACACACAGACTCAGGCGTGCTTAAACACACACAGAGACTGAGGCGTGCTTAAACACACACACAGACTCAGGCGTGCTTAAACACACACACAGACTCAGGCGTGCTTACAACACACACACACAGACTCAGGCGTGGTTAAACACACACACAGACTCAGGCGTGCTTAAACACACACAAACACACAGGCGTGCTTAAACACACACACAGACTCAGGCGTGCTTAAACACACACACAGACTCAGGCGTGCTTACACACACACAGAGACTCAGGCGTGCTTAAACACACACAGAGACTCAGGCGTGCTTAAACACACACAGAGACTCAGGCGTGCTTAAACACACACACAGACTCAGGCGTGCTTAAACACACACACAAACACACAGGCGTGCTTAAACACACACACAGACTCAGGCGTGCTTACACACACACACACACAGACTCAGGCGTGGTTAAACACACACACAGACTCAGGCGTGCTTAAACACACAGGCGTGCTTAAACACACACACAGACTCAGGCGTGCTTAAACACACACAGAGACTCAGGCGTGCTTAAACACACACACAGACTCAGGCGTGCTTAAACACACACACAGACTCAGGCGTGCTTAAACACACACACAGACTCAGGCGTGCTTAAACACACACACAGACTCAGGCGTGCTTAAACACACACACAAACTCAGGCGTGCTTAAACACACACACAGACTCAGGCGTGCTTAAACACACACACAGACTCAGGCGTGCTTAAACACACACAGAGACTGAGGCGTGCTTAAACACACACACAGACTCAGGCGTGCTTAAACACACACACAGACTCAGGCGTGCTTACACACACACACACACAGACTCAGGCGTGGTTAAACACACACACAGACTCAGGCGTGTTTAAACACACACAAACACACAGGCGTGCTTAAACACACACACAGACTCAGGCGTGCTTAAACACACACACAGACTCAGGCGTGCTTACACACACACAGAGACTCAGGTGTGCTTAAACACACACAGAGACTCAGGCGTGCTTAAACACACACAGAGACTCAGGCGTGCTTAAACACACACACAGACTCAGGCGTGCTTAAACACACACACAGACTCAGGCGTGCTTAAACACACACACAGACTCAGGCGTGCTTACACACACAGAGACTCAGGCGTGCTTAAACACACACAGAGACTCAGGCGTGCTTAAACACACACAGAGACTCAGGCGTGCTTAAACACACACAGAGACTCAGGCGTGCTTAAACACACACACAGACTCAGGCGTGCTTAAACACACACACAGACTCAGGCGTGCTTAAACACACACACAGACTCAGGCGTGCTTAAACACACACACACAGACTCAGGCGTGCTTAAACACACACACAGACTCAGGTGTGCTTAAACACACACACAGACTCAGGCGTGCTTAAACACACACACAGACTCAGGCGTGCTTAAACACACACACAGACTCAGGCGTGCTTAAACACACACACAGACTCAGGCGTGCTTAAACACACACACAGACTCAGGCGTGCTTAAACACACACACAGACTCAGGCGTGCTTAAACACACACACAGACTCAGGCGTGCTTAAACACACACACAGACTCAGGCGTGCTTAAACACACACACAGACTCAGGCGTGCTTAAACACACACACAGACTCAGGCGTGCTAAAACACACACACAGACTCAGGCGTGCTTAAACACACACACAGACTCAGGCGTGCTTAAACACACACACAGACTCAGGCGTGCTTAAAAACACACACAGACTCAGGCGTGCTAAAACACACACACAGACTCAGGCGTGCTTAAAACACACACACAGACTCAGGCGTGCTTAAACACACACACAGACTCAGGCGTGCTTAAACACACACACAGACTCAGGCGTGCTTAAACACACACACAAACTCAGGCGTGCTTAAACACACACACAGACTCAGACGTGCTTAAACACACACACAGACTCAGGCGTGCTTAACACACACAGAGACTGAGGCGTGCTTAAACACACACACAGACTCAGGCGTGCTTAAACACACACACAGACTTAGGCGTGCTTACACACACACACACACACACAGACTCAGGCGTGGTTAAACACACACACAGACTCAGGCGTGCTTAAACACACACAAACACACAGGCGTGCTTAAACACACACACAGACTCAGGCGTGCTTAAACACACACACAGACTCAGGCGTGCTTACACACACACAGAGACTCAGGCGTGCTTAAACACACACAGAGACTCAGGCGTGCTTAAACACACACAGAGACTCAGGCGTGCTTAAACACACACACAGACTCAGGCGTGCTTAAACACACACACAGACTCAGGCGTGCTTAAACACACACACAGACTCAGGCGTGCTTAAACACACACACAGACTCAGGCGTGCTTACACACACAGAGACTCAGGCGTGCTTAAACACACACAGAGACTCAGGCGTGCTTAAACACACACAGAGACTCAGGCGTGCTTAAACACACACAGAGACTCAGGCGTGCTTAAACACACACACAGACTCAGGCGTGCTTAAACACACACACAGACTCAGGCGTGCTTAAACACACACACAGACTCAGGCGTGCTTAAACACACACACAGACTCAGGCGTGCTTAAACACACACACAGACTCAGGTGTGCTTAAACACACACACAGACTCAGGCGTGCTTAAACACACACACAGACTCAGGCGTGCTTAAACACACACACAGACTCAGGCGTGCTTAAACACACACACAGACTCAGGCGTGCTTAAACACACACAGAGACTCAGGCGTGCTTAAACACACACAGAGACTCAGGCATGCTTAAACACACACACAGACTCAGGCGTGCTTAAACACACACACAGACTCAGGCGTGCTTAAACACACACACAGACTCAGGCGTGCTTAAACACACACACAGACTCAGGCGTGCTTAAACACACACAGACTCAGGCGTGCTTAAACACACACACAGAGACTCAGGCGTGCTTAAACACACACACAGACTCAGGCGTGCTTAAACACACACACAGACTCAGGCGTGCTTAAACACACACACAGACTCAGGCGTGCTTAAACACACACACAGACTCAGGCGTGCTTAAACACACACACAGACTCAGGCGTGCTTAAACACACACACAGACTCAGGCGTGCTTAAACACACACAGAGACTCAGGCGTGCTTAAAACACACACACAGACTCAGGCGTGCTTAAACACACACACAGACTCAGGCGTGCTTACACACACACACACACAGACTCAGGCGTGGTTAAACACACACACAGACTCAGGCGTGCTTAAACACACACAAACACACAGGCGTGCTTAAACACACACACAGACTCAGGCGTGCTTAAACACACACACAGACTCAGGCGTGCTTACACACACACAGACTCAGGTGTGCTTAAACACACACAGAGACTCAGGCGTGCTTAAACACACACAGAGACTCAGGCGTGCTTAAACACACACACAGACTCAGGCGTGCTTAAACACACACACAGACTCAGGCGTGCTTAAACACACACACAGACTCAGGCGTGCTTACACACACACAGACTCAGGCGTGCTTAAACACACACACAGACTCAGGCGTGCTTAAACACACACACAGACTCAGGCGTGCTTAAACACACACAGAGACTCAGGCGTGCTTAAACACACACACAGACTCAGGCGTGCTTAAACACACACACATACTCAGGCGTGCTTAAACACACACACAGACTCAGGCGTGCTTAAAACACACACACAGACTCAGGCGTGCTTAAACACACACACAGACTCAGGCGTGCTTAAACACACACACAGACTCAGGCGTGCTTAAACACACACACAGACTCAGGCGTGCTTAAACACACACACAGACTCAGGCGTGCTTAAACACACACACAGACTCAGGCGTGCTTAAACACACACACAGACTCAGGCGTGCTTAAACACACACACAGACTCAGGCGTGCTTAAACACACACACAGACTCAGGCGTGCTTAAACACACACACAGACTCAGGCGTGCTTAAACACACACACAGACTCAGGCGTGCTTAAACACACACACAGACTCAGGCGTGCTAAAACACACACACAGACTCAGGCGTGCTTAAACACACACACAGACTCAGGCGTGCTTAAACACACACACAGACTCAGGCGTGCTTAAACAAACACACAGACTCAGGCGTGCTAAAAAACACACACACAGACTCAGGCGTGCTTAAACACACACACAGACTCAGGCGTGCTTAAACACACACACAGACTCAGGCGTGCTTAAACACACACACAGACTCAGGCGTGCTTAAACACACACAGAGACTCAGGCGTGCTTAAACAGACACACAGACTCAGGCGTGCTTAAACACACACAGACTCAGGCGTGCTTAAACACACACACAGACTCAGGCGTGCTTAAACACACACACAGACTCAGGCGTGCTTAAACACACACAGAGACTCAGGCGTGCTAAACACACACAGAGACTCAGGCGTGCTTAAACACACACACAGACTCAGGCGTGCTTAAACACAGACACAGACTCAGGTGTGCTTAAACACACACACAGACTCAGGCGTGCTTAAACACACACACAGACTCAGGCGTGCTTAAACACACACACAGACTCAGGCGTGCTTAAACACACACACAGACTCAGGCGTGCTTAAACACACACACAGACTCAGGCGTGCTTAAACACACACACAGACTCAGGCATGCTTAAACACACACACAGACTCAGGCGTGCTTAAACACACACACAGACTCAGGTGTGCTTAAACACACACACAGACTCAGGCGTGCTTAAACACACACACAGACTCAGGCGTGCTTAAACACACACACAGACACTCAGGCATGCTTAAACACACACACAGACTCAGGCGTGCTTAAACACACACACAGACTCAGGCGTGCTTAAACACACACACAGACTCAGGCGTGCTTAAACACACACACAGACTCAGGCGTGCTTAAACACACACACAGACTCAGGCGTGCTTAAACACACACACAGACTCAGGCGTGCTTAAACACACACACAGACTCAGGCGTGCTTAAACAAACACACAGACTCAGGCGTGCTAAAACACACACACAGACTCAGGCGTGCTTAAACACACACACAGACTCAGGCGTGCTTAAACACACACACAGACTCAGGCGTGCTTAAACACACACACAGACTCAGGCGTGCTTAAAACACACACAGAGACTCAGGCGTGCTTAAACAGACACACAGACTCAGGCGTGCTTAAAACACACACAGACTCAGGCGTGCTTAAACACACACACAGACTCAGGCGTGCTTAAACACACACACAGACTCAGGCGTGCTTAAACACACACAGAGACTCAGGCGTGCTTAAACACACACAGAGACTCAGGCGTGCTTAAACACACACACAGACTCAGGCGTGCTTAAACACAGACACAGACTCAGGTGTGCTTAAACACACACACAGACTCAGGCGTGCTTAAACACACACACAGACTCAGGCGTGCTTAAACACACACACAGACTCAGGCGTGCTTAAACACACACACAGACTCAGGCGTGCTTAAACACACACACAGACTCAGGCGTGCTTAAACACACACACAGACTCAGGCGTGCTTAAACACACACACAGACTCAGGCGTGCTTAAACACACACACAGACTCAGGCGTGCTAAAACACACACACAGACTCAGGCGTGCTTAAACACACACACAGACTCAGGCGTGCTTAAACACACACACAGACTCAGGCGTGCTTAAACAAACACACAGACTCAGGCGTGCTAAACACACACACAGACTCAGGCGTGCTTAAACACACACACAGACTCAGGCGTGCTTAAACACACACACAGACTCAGGCGTGCTTACAACACACACACACAGACTCAGGCGTGCTTAAACACACACACACAGACTCAGGCGTGCTTAAACACACACACAGACTCAGGCGTGCTTAAACACACACACACACAGACTCAGGCGTGCTTAAACACACACACAGACTCAGGCGTGCTTAAACACACACACAGACTCAGGCGTGCTTAAACAAACACACAGACTCAGGCGTGCTAAAACACACACACAGACTCAGGCGTGCTTAAACACACACACAGACTCAGGCGTGCTTAAACACACACACAGACTCAGGCGTGCTTAAACACACACACAGACTCAGGCGTGCTTAAACACACACAGAGACTCAGGCGTGCTTAAACAGACACACAGACTCAGGCGTGCTTAAACACACACACAGACTCAGGCGTGCTAAACACACACACAGACTCAGGCGTGCTTAAACACACACACAGACTCAGGCGTGCTTAAACACACACAGAGACTCAGGCGTGCTTAAACACACACAGAGACTCAGGCGTGCTTAAACACACACACAGACTCAGGCGTGCTTAAACACAGACACAGACTCAGGTGTGCTTAAACACACACACAGACTCAGGCGTGCTTAAACACAAGCACACAGACTCAGGCGTGCTTAAACACACACACAGACTCAGGCGTGCTTAAACACACACACAGACTCAGGCGTGCTTAAACACACACACAGACTCAGGCGTAAACACACACACAGACTCAGGCGTGCTTAAACACACACACAGACTCAGGCGTGCTTAAACACACACACAGACTCAGGCGTGCTAAAACACACACACAGACTCAGGCGTGCTTAAACACACACACAGACTCAGGCGTGCTTAAACACACACACAGACTCAGGCGTGCTTAAACAAACACACAGACTCAGGCGTGCTAAAACACACACACAGACTCAGGCGTGCTTAAACACACACACAGACTCAGGCGTGCTTAAACACACACACAGACTCAGGCGTGCTTAAACACACACACAGACTCAGGCGTGCTTAAACACACACAGAGACTCAGGCGTGCTTAAACAGACACACAGACTCAGGCGTGCTTAAACACACACAGACTCAGGCGTGCTTAAACACACACACAGACTCAGGCGTGCTTAAACACACACACAGACTCAGGCGTGCTTAAACACACACAGAGACTCAGGCGTGCTTAAACACACACAGAGACTCAGGCGTGCTTAAACACACACACAGACTCAGGCGTGCTTAAACACAGACACAGACTCAGGTGTGCTTAAACACACACACAGACTCAGGCGTGCTTAAACACACACACAGACTCAGGCGTGCTTAAACACACACACAGACTCAGGCGTGCTTAAACACACACACAGACTCAGGCGTGCTTAAACACACACACAGACTCAGGCGTGCTTAAACACACACACAGACTCAGGCATGCTTAAATACACACACAGACTCAGGCGTGCTTAAACACACACAGACACTCAGGCATGCTTAAACACACACACAGACTCAGGCGTGCTTAAACACACACACAGACTCAGGCGTGCTTAAACACACACAGAGACTCAGGCGTGCTTAAACACACACACAGACTCAGGCGTGCTTAAACACACACACAGACTCAGGCGTGCTTAAACACACACACACAGACTCAGGCGTGCTTAAAACACACACACAGACTCAGGCGTGCTTAAATACACACACAGACTCAGGCGTGCTTAAACACACACAAACACACAGGCGTGCTTAAACACACACACAGACTCAGGCGTGCTTAAAAACACACACACAGACTCAGGCGTGCTTAAACACACACACAGAGACTCAGGCGTGCTTAAACACACACAGAGACTCAGGCGTGCTTAAACACACACAGAGACTCAGGCGTGCTTAAACACACACACAGACTCAGGCGTGCTTAAACACACACACAGACTCAGGCGTGCTTAAACACACACACAGACTCAGGCGTGCTTAAACACACACACAGACTCAGGCGTGCTTACACACACAGAGACTCAGGCGTGCTTAAACACACACAGAGACTCAGGCGTGCTTAAACACACACAGAGACTCAGGCGTGCTTAAACACACACAGAGACTCAGGCGTGCTTAAACACACACACAGACTCAGGCGTGCTTAAACACACACACAGACTCAGGCGTGCTTAAACACACACACAGACTCAGGCGTGCTTAAACACACACACAGACTCAGGCGTGCTTAAACACACACACAGACTCAGGTGTGCTTAAACACACACACAGACTCAGGCGTGCTTAAACACACACACAGACTCAGGCGTGCTTAAACACACACACAGACTCAGGCGTGCTTAAACACACACACAGACTCAGGCATGCTTAAACACACACAGAGACTCAGGCGTGCTTAAACACACACAGAGACTCAGGCGTGCTTAAACACACACAGAGACTCAGGCGTGCTTAAACACACACACAGACTCAGGCGTGCTTAAACACACACACAGACTCAGGCGTGCTTAAACACACACACAGACTCAGGCGTGCTTAAACACACACACAGACTCAGGCGTGCTTAAACACACACAGAGACTCAGGCGTGCTTAAACACACACACAGACTCAGGCTTAAACACACACACAGACTCAGGCGTGCTTAAACACACACACAGACTCAGGCGTGCTTAAACACACACACAGACTCAGGCGTGCTTAAACACACACACAGACTCAGGCGTGCTTAAACACACACACAGACTCAGGCGTGCTTAACACACACAGAGACTGAGGCGTGCTTAAACACACACACAGACTCAGGCGTGCTTAAACACACACACAGACTTAGGCGTGCTTACACACACACACACACAGACTCAGGCGTGGTTAAACACACACACAGACTCAGGCGTGCTTAAACACACACAAACACACAGGCGTGCTTAAACACACACACAGACTCAGGCGTGCTTAAACACACACACAGACTCAGGCGTGCTTACACATACACAGAGACTCAGGTGTGCTTAAACACACACAGAGACTCAGGCGTGCTTAAACACACACAGAGACTCAGGCGTGCTTAAACACACACACAGACTCAGGCGTGCTTAAACACACACACAGACTCAGGCGTGCTTAAACACACACACAGACTCAGGCGTGCTTACACACACACAGAGACTCAGGCGTGCTTAAACACACACAGAGACTCAGGCGTGCTAAACACACACAGAGACTCAGGCGTGCTTAAACACACACAGAGACTCAGGCGTGCTTAAACACACACACAGACTCAGGCGTGCTTAAACACACACACATACTCAGGCGTGCTTAAACACACACACAGACTCAGGCGTGCTAAAAACACACACACAGACTCAGGCGTGCTTAAACACACACACAGACTCAGGCGTGCTTAAACACACACACAGACTCAGGCGTGCTTAAACACACACACAGACTCAGGCGTGCCCAAACACACACACAGACTCAGGCGTGCTTAAACACACACACAGACTCAGGCGTGCTTAAACACACACACAGACTCAGGCGTGCTTAAACACACACACAGACTCAGGCGTGCTTAAACACACACACAGACTCAGGCGTGCTTAAACACACACACAGACTCAGGCGTGCTTAAACACACACACAGACTCAGGCGTGCTTAAACACACACACAGACTCAGGCGTGCTAAAACACACACACAGACTCAGGCGTGCTTAAACACACACACAGACTCAGGCGTGCTTAAACACACACACAGACTCAGGCGTGCTTAAACAAACACACAGACTCAGGCGTGCTAAAACACACACACAGACTCAGGCGTGCTTAAACACACACACAGACTCAGGCGTGCTTAAACACACACACAGACTCAGGCGTGCTTAAACACACACACAGACTCAGGCGTGCTTAAACACACACAGAGACTCAGGCGTGCTTAAACAGACACACAGACTCAGGCGTGCTTAAACACACACAGACTCAGGCGTGCTTAAACACACACACAGACTCAGGCGTGCTTAAACACACACACAGACTCAGGCGTGCTTAAACACACACAGAGACTCAGGCGTGCTTAAACACACACAGAGACTCAGGCGTGCTTAAACACACACACAGACTCAGGCGTGCTTAAACACAGACACAGACTCAGGTGTGCTTAAACACACACACAGACTCAGGCGTGCTTAAACACACACACAGACTCAGGCGTGCTTAAACACACACACAGACTCAGGCGTGCTTAAACACACACACAGACTCAGGCGTGCTTAAACACACACACAGACTCAGGCGTGCTTAAACACACACACAGACTCAGGCGTGCTTAAATACACACACAGACTCAGGCGTGCTTAAACACACACACAGACTCAGGTGTGCTTAAACACACACACAGACTCAGGCGTGCTTAAACACACACACAGACTCAGGCGTGCTTAAACACACACAGACACTCAGGCATGCTTAAACACACACACAGACTCAGGCGTGCTTAAACACACACACAGACTCAGGCGTGCTTAAACACACACAGAGACTCAGGCGTGCTTAAACACACACACAGACTCAGGCGTGCTTAAACACACACACAGACTCAGGCGTGCTTAAACACACACAGACTCAGGCGTGCTTAAACACACACACAGACTCAGGCGTGCTTAAACAAACACACAGACTCAGGCGTGCTAAAAAACACACACACAGACTCAGGCGTGCTTAAACACACACACAGACTCAGGCGTGCTTAAACACACACACAGACTCAGGCGTGCTTAAACACACACACAGACTCAGGCGTGCTTAAACACACACACAGACTCAGGCGTGCTTAAACACACACACAGACTCAGGCGTGCTTAAACACACACAGAGACTCAGGCGTGCTTAAACACACACAGAGACTCAGGCGTGCTTAAACACACACACAGACTCAGGCGTGCTTAAACACAGACACAGACTCAGGTGTGCTTAAACACACACACAGACTCAGGCGTGCTTAAACACACACACAGACTCAGGCGTGCTTAAACACACACACAGACTCAGGCGTGCTTAAACACACACACAGACTCAGGCGTGCTTAAACACACACACAGACTCAGGCGTGCTTAAACACACACACAGACTCAGGCGTGTAAACACACACACAGACTCAGGCGTGTAAACACACACACAGACTCAGGCGTGCTAAAACACACACACAGACTCAGGCGTGCTTAAACACACACACAGACTCAGGCGTGCTTAAACACACACACAGACTCAGGCGTGCTTAAAACAAACACACAGACTCAGGCGTGCTAAAACACACACACAGACTCAGGCGTGCTTAAACACACACACAGACTCAGGCGTGCTTAAACACACACACAGACTTAGGCGTGCTTGGCACACACACACACACAGACTCAGGCGTGCTTAAACACACACACACAGACTCAGGCGTGCTTAAACACACACACAGACTCAGGCGTGCTTAAACACACACACAGACTCAGGCGTGCTTAAACACACACACAGACTCAGGCGTGCTTAAACACACACACAGACTCAGGCGTGCTTAAACAAACACACAGACTCAGGCGTGCTAAAACACACACACAGACTCAGGCGTGCTTAAAAACACACACACAGACTCAGGCGTGCTTAAACACACACACAGACTCAGGCGTGCTTAAACACACACACAGACTCAGGCGTGCTTAAACACACACAGAGACTCAGGCGTGCTTAAACAGACACACAGACTCAGGCGTGCTTAAACACACACACAGACTCAGGCGTGCTAAAACACACACACAGACTCAGGCGTGCTTAAACACACACACACAGACTCAGGCGTGCTTAAACACACACAGAGACTCAGGCGTGTAAACACACACAGAGACTCAGGCGTGCTTAAACACACACACAGACTCAGGCGTGTAAACACAGACACAGACTCAGGTGTGCTTAAACACACACACAGACTCAGGCGTGCTTAAACACACACACAGACTCAGGCGTGCTTAAACACACACACAGACTCAGGCGTGCTTAAACACACACACAGACTCAGGCGTGCTTAAACACACACACAGACTCAGGCGTGTAAACACACACACAGACTCAGGCGTGCTTAAACACACACACAGACTCAGGCGTGCTTAAACACACACACAGACTCAGGCGTGCTAAAACACACACACAGACTCAGGCGTGCTTAAACACACACACAGACTCAGGCGTGCTTAAACACACACACAGACTCAGGCGTGCTTAAACAAACACACAGACTCAGGCGTGCTAAAACACACACACAGACTCAGGCGTGCTTAAAACACACACACAGACTCAGGCGTGCTTAAACACACACACAGACTCAGGCGTGCTTAAACACACACACAGACTCAGGCGTGCTTAAACACACACAGAGACTCAGGCGTGCTTAAACAGACACACAGACTCAGGCGTGCTTAAACACACACACAGACTCAGGCGTGCTTAAACACACACACAGACTCAGGCGTGCTTAAACACACACACAGACTCAGGCGTGCTTAAACACACACAGAGACTCAGGCGTGCTTAAACACACACAGAGACTCAGGCGTGCTTAAACACACACACAGACTCAGGCGTGCTTAAACACAGACACAGACTCAGGTGTGCTTAAACACACACACAGACTCAGGCGTGCTTAAACACACACACAGACTCAGGCGTGCTTAAACACACACACACAGACTCAGGCGTGCTTAAACACACACACAGACTCAGGCGTGCTTAAACACACACACAGACTCAGGCGTGCTTAAACACACACACAGACTCAGGCATGCTTAAATACACAAACAGACTCAGGCGTGCTTAAACACACACACAGACTCAGGTGTGTAAACACACACACAGACTCAGGCGTGCTTAAACACACACACAGACTCAGGCGTGCTTAACACACACACACACTCAGGCATGCTTAAACACACACACACAGACTCAGGCGTGCTTAAAAACACACACAGACTCAGGCGTGCTTAAACACACACACACAGACTCAGGCGTGCTTAAACACACACACAGACTCAGGCGTGCTTAAACACACACACAGACTCAGGCGTGCTTAAACACACACACAGACTCAGGCGTGCTTAAACACACACACAGACTCAGGCGTGTTAAACACACACACAGACTCAGGCGTGCTTAAACACACACACAGACTCAGGCGTGCTTAAACACACACACAGACTCAGGCGTGCTTAAACAAACACACAGACTCAGGCGTGCTAAAACACACACACAGACTCAGGCGTGCTTAAACACACACACAGACTCAGGCGTGCTTAAACACACACACAGACTCAGGCGTGCTGTAAACACACACACAGACTCAGGCGTGCTTAAACACACACACAGACTCAGGCGTGCACACACAAACAGACACACAGACTCAGGCGTTAAACACACACAGACTCAGGCGTGCTTAAACACACACACAGACTCAGGCGTGCTTAAACACACACACAGACTCAGGCGTGCTTAAACACACACAGAGACTCAGGCGTGCTTAAACACACACAGAGACTCAGGCGTGTAAAACACACACACAGACTCAGGCGTGCTTAAACACAGACACAGACTCAGGTGTGCTTAAACACACACAGACTCAGGCGTGCTTAAACACACACACAGACTCAGGCGTGCTTAAACACACACACAGACTCAGGCGTGCTTAAACACACACACAGACTCAGGCGTGCTTAAACACACACACAGACTCAGGCGTGCTTAAACACACACACAGACTCAGGCTTGCTTAAATACACACACAGACTCAGGCGTGCTTAAACACACACACAGACTCAGGTGTGCTTAAACACACACACAGACTCAGGCGTAAACACACACACAGACTTAGGCGTGCTTACACACACACACACAGACTCAGGCGTGCTTAAACACACACACAGACTCAGGCGTGCTTAAACACACACACAGACTCAGGCGTGCTTAAACACACACACAGACTCAGGCGTGCTTAAACACACACACAGACTCAGGCGTGCTTAAACACACACAGAGACTCAGGCGTGCTTAAACACACACAGAGACTCAGGCGTGCTTAAACACACACACAGACTCAGGCGTGCTTAAACACACACACAGACTCAGGCGTGCTTAAACACACACACAGACTCAGGCGTGCTTAAACACACACACAGACTCAGGCGTGCTTAAACACACACACAGACTCAGGCGTGCTTAAACACACACACACAGACTCAACACACACACAGACTCAGGCGTGCTTAAACACACACACAGACTCAGGCGTGCTTAAACACACACACAGACTCAGGCGTGCTTAACACAAACACACACACAGACTCAGGCGTGCTTAAACACACACACAGACTCAGGCGTGCTTAAACACACACACAGACTCAGGCGTGCTTAAACACACACACAGACTCAGGCGTGCTTAAACACACACACAGACTCAGGCGTGCTTAAACACACACAGACAGACGTGCTTAAACACACACACAGACTCAGGCGTGCTAAAACACACACACAGACTCAGGCGTGCTTAAACACACACACAGACTCAGGCGTGCTTAAACACACACACAGACTCAGGCGTGCTTAAACACACACACAGACTCAGGCGTGCTTAAACACACACACAGACTCAGGCGTGCTTAAACACACACACAGACTCAGGCGTGCTTAAACACACACAGACACTCAGGCATGCTTAAACACACACACAGACTCAGGCGTGCTTAAACACACACACAGACTCAGGCGTGCTTAAACACACACAGACTCAGGCGTGCTTAAACACACACACAGACTCAGGCGTGCTTAAACACACACACAGACTCAGGCGTGCTTAAACACACACACACAGACTCAGGCGTGCTTAAACACACACACAGACT
Source organism: Oncorhynchus tshawytscha (assembly GCF_018296145.1). Taxonomy (NCBI): domain Eukaryota; kingdom Metazoa; phylum Chordata; class Actinopteri; order Salmoniformes; family Salmonidae; genus Oncorhynchus; species Oncorhynchus tshawytscha. The sequence goes on from NC_056441.1 coordinate 74,060,157, forward strand.
CAGGCGTGCTTAAACACACACACAGACTCAGGCGTGCTTAAACACACACACAGACTCAGGCGTGCTTAAACACACACACAGACTCAGGTGTGCTTAAACACACACACAGACTCAGGCGTGCTTAAATACACACACAGACTCAGGCGTGCTTAAACACACAGACAGACTCAGGCGTGCTTAAACACACACACAGACTCAGGCGTGCTTAAACACACACACAGACTCAGGCGTGCTTAAACACACACACAGACTCAGGCGTGCTTAAACACACACACAGACTCAGGCGTGCTTAAACACACACACAGACTCAGGCGTGCTTAAACACACACACAGACTCAGGCGTGCTTAAACACACACACAGACTCAGGCGTGCTTAAACACACACACAGACTCAGGCGTGCTTAAACACACACACAGACTCAGGCGTGCTAAAACACACACACAGACTCAGGCGTGCTTACACACAAACACACACACAGACTCAGGCGTGCTTAAACACACACACAGACTCAGGCGTGCTTAAACACACACACAGACTCAGGCGTGCTTAAACACACACACAGACTCAGGCGTGCTTAAACACACACACAGACTCAGGCGTGCTTAAACACACACACAGACTCAGGCGTGCTTAAACACACACACAGACTCAGGCGTGCTTAAACACACACACAGACTCAGGCGTGCTTAAACACACACACAGACTCAGGCGTGCTTAAACACACACACAGACTCAGGCGTGTTAAACACACACACAGACTCAGGCGTGCTAACACACACACAGACTCAGGCGTGCTTAAACACACACACAGACTCAGGCGTGCTTAAACACACACACACAGACTCAGGCGTGCTTAAACACACACACAGACTCAGGCGTGCTTAAACACACACACAGACTCAGGCGTGCTTAAACACACACACAGACTCAGGCGTGTTAAACACACACACAGACTCAGGTGTGCTTAAACACACACACAGACTCAGGCGTGCTTAAATACACACACAGACTCAGGCGTGCTTAAACACACACACAGACTCAGGCGTGCTTAAACACACACACAGACTCAGGCGTGCTTAAACACACACACAGACTCAGGCGTGCTTAAACACACACACAGACTCAGGCGTGCTTAAACACACACACAGACTCAGGCGTGCTTAAACACACACACAGACTCAGGCGTGCTTAAACACACACACAGACTCAGGCGTGCTTAAACACACACACAGACTCAGGCGTGCTTAAACACACACACAGACTCAGGCGTGCTTAAACACACACACAGACTCAGGCGTGCTAAAACACACACACAGACTCAGGCGTGCTTAAACACACACACAGACTCAGGCGTGCTTAAAACACACACACAGACTCAGGCGTGCTTAAACACACACACAGACTCAGGCGTGCTTAAACACACACACAGACTCAGGCGTGCTAAAAACACACACACAGACTCAGGCGTGCTTAAACACACACACAGACTCAGGCGTGCTTAAACACACACACAGACTCAGGCGTGCTTAAACACACACACAGACTCAGGCGTGCTTAAACACACACACAGACTCAGGCGTGCTTAAACACACACACACAGACTCAGGCGTGCTTAAACACACACACAGACTCAGGCGTGCTTAAACACACACACAGACTCAGGCGTGCTTAAACACACACAGAGACTCAGGCGTGCTTAAACACACACAGAGACTCAGGCGTGCTTAAACACACACACAGACTCAGGCGTGCTTAAACACACAATCCCCCCAGAACTTCAACCCTTATGGCTTTCTGTACGGCCTATTTAGCTATGTCAAGTGCCCACTCACTCCCATGCTACATTTTCCTACCCAAGCATCCCATTCCAATCTTCTTACTCTAAACTCAAAAACCTCCTCACAACTTACTGAATGTCACTAACCGCTCATATGACACACATGCAGACACACAAACTGTCCAGCTGTGCATCAGACAGACAGACTGACCGACTGACCGACAGACAGACAGACAGACAGACAGACAGACAGACAGACAGACAGACAGACCGGTGGGGATATTTCCGTGACTAGTTGACAGTGAGGTAGCAGTAGGAACAACACTATGTTGAGAACAAGGACAGTATACAGAACAGAAAACAGAACTGCTCCAGCAAACCCACAGTAGCTTTAACTCGATCACTCTCCCCCTATCCAGTTCCCTCTCTTCCTCTCTCTCCTCTCTCTCTCCCTCTCTCTCTCTCTCTCTCTCCCTCTCTCTCTCTCCTCTCTCTCTCTCTCTCTCTCTCTCTCTCTCTCTCTCATCTCTCTCTCATCTCTCTCTCTCTCTCTCTCTCCTCTCTCTCTCCCTCTCTCTCCTCTCTCTCTCCTCTCTCTCTCCCTCCCTCTCTCTCCCCTCTCTCTCTCTCTCTCTCCTCTCTCTCTCTCTCTCTCTCTCTCTCTCTCTCTCTCTCTCTCTCTCTCTCTCTCTCTCTCTCTCTCTCCTCTCTCTCCTCTCTCTCCCTCTCTCTCTCCTCTCTCTCTCTCTCTCTCCCTCTCTCGCTCTCTCTCTCTCTCACTCCCTCTTTCTCCCCTCCCTCTCTCTCTTCTTCTCTCTTTTAATTCATTTCAATTCAAGGGGCTTTATTGGCATGGGAAACGTGTTAACCTTGCCAAAGCAAGTGAGGTAGATAATATACAAAAGTGAAATAAACAATAAAAATGAACAGTAAACATTACACATACAGAAGTCTCAAAACAATAAAGACATTACAAATGTCATATTACGAATATATACCGTGTTGTAACAGTGTACAAATGGTTAAAGTACACAAGGGAAAATAAATAAGCATAAATGTGGGTTGTATTTACAATGGTGTTTGTTCTTCACTGGTTGCCCTTTTCTTGTGGCAACAGGTCACAAATCTTGCTGCTGTGATGGCACACTGTTGAATTTCACCCAGTAGATATGGGAGTTTATCAAAATTGGGTTTGTTTTCGAATTCTTTGTGGATCTGTGTAATCTGAGGGAAATATGTGTCTCTAATATGGTCATACATTGGGCAGGAGGTTAGGAAGTGCAGCTCGGTTTCCACCTCATTTTGTGGGCAGTGAGCACATAGCCTGTCTTCTCTTGAGAGCCATGTCTGCCTACGGCAGCCTTTCTCAATAGCAAGGCTATGCTCACTGAGTCTGTACATAGTCAAAGCTTTCCTTAAGTTTGGGTCAGTCATAGTGGTCAGGTATTCTGCCACTGTGTACTCTCTGTTGAAGGCCAAATAGCATTCTAGTTTGCTCTGTTTTTTTGTTAATTCTTTCCAATGTGTCAAATAATTATCTTTTTGTTTTCTCATGATTTGGTTGGGTCTAATTGTGCTACTGTCCTGGGGCTCTGTGGGGCTTGTTTGTGTTTGTGAACAGAGTCCCAGGACCAGCTTGCTTAGGGACTCTTCTCCAGGTTCATCTCTCTGTAGGGGATGGCTTTGTTATCGAAGGTTTGGGAATCACTTCCTTTTAGGTGGTTGTAGAATTTAACGTCTCTTTTCTGGATTTTGATAATTATTGGGTATCGGCCTAATTCTGCTCTGCATGCATTATTTGATGTTGTACGTTGTACACAGAGGATATTTTGGCAGAATTCTGCATGCAGAGTCTCAATTTTGTCCCATTTTGTGAAGTCTTGGTTGGTGAGCGGACCCCAGACCTCACAACCTTAAAGGTAATGGGTTCTATGACTGATCCAAGTATTTTTTATCCAGATCCCAATTGGTTTGTCAAATTTTATGTTCCTTTTGATGGCATAGAATGCCCTTCTTGCCTTGTCTCTCAGATCGTTCACAGCTTTGTGGAAGTTACCTGTGGCGCTGATGTTGAAGCCAAGGTATGTATAGTTTTTTGTGTGCTCTAGGGCAATGGTTTCTCTCTCTCTCTCTCTCTCTCTCTCTCTCTCTCTCTCTCTCTCTCTCTCTCTCTCTCTCTCTCTCTCTCTCTCTCTCTCTCTCTCTCTCTCTCTCTCTCTCCTCTCTCTCTCTCTCTCTCTCTCTCTCTCTCTCTCTCCTCCCTCTCTCTCTCCCCTCCCTCTCCCTCCCTCTCCCTCCCTCTCCTCTCCCCCTCCCCTCTCTCTCTCTCTCTCTCCTCTCCCCCTCCCCCCTCCTCTCTCTCTCTCTCTCTCTCTCTGTCCATCTCCCAGACTCAGACTTTGTGTTATGTGTGTGTGTATCTCCCATGTGTGTGTGTGTGTGTGTGTGTGTGTGTGTGTGTGTGTGTGTGTGTGTGTGTGTGTGTGTGTGTGTGTGTGTGTGTGTGTGTGTGTGTTGTGTGTGTGTGTGTGTGTGTGTGTGTGTGTGTGTTTGTATGTGTGTGCATGTGTGTGTGTGTGTGTGTGTGTGTGTGTGTGTGTGTGTGTGTGTGTGTGTGTGTGTGTGTGTGTGTGTGTGTGTGTGTGTGTGTGTGTGTGTGTGTGTGTGTGTGTGTGCGTGCGTGTGTGCCAGTTTAACCAACAGTCCCCAAATATAAATCCAGCATGCAGGAAGGTTGGCCATCATGCCCAGCAATTGTTGGGTCCCTCTTGAGTAAAAACACAAAGAAAACACAAATAATCTAATTAACAAGTGAATGGATGAACGAATGAACGAGTGAGCGAACAAACAGCCAATGTGTGAATGAGTGTAAGATAGTTCTGTGTTTGATCCTATTGACTTTGTACAGCTGAATCATGTGCTGTTCTCAGAGCTCTGGCAGGGGTAAGGAACTGAAGACTGGGCCAACAGTGGTTTTTCCATACAGAGTGGTTAGAGCTCATGGACTGAACCTTACTTAGGCCAGGGGAAAGACAGGCCTCATCCTGTTTGACACAACACATCCTATCCCCCTCACACACACACACACACACACACACACACACACACACACACCTCTACCCAGAATAGTACTACAGTTCTAGCATTCACTCATATAAACACACACTCTCTATCTCTCCATCCCTCTCTCCCCATTTTCTCTCTCCTTCTTTCCTGGCTGTCGGTTCTAAAGCAACCCTACAATCACCCCTCCTCTCCTGTAATGTCCTAGATATTGGGGGAACCGGTAGAACATTACCAGTGCACCTGCTCCAGTCATTTCTACACAAATGGCATGTTGGCATGTCGGAGGCAGCACGTCACCATGGCGATGGCTGAGTTATTTGTAGCACGACACCCCCAGAGCTCCAACGTCCCTCGCTCCGGCTGCCAAGTTGGGCACCGCTCTGGCTATAAATCCCTCTCTGACACCAATCGAGATGCCAGCAAAAAAAACTTGGAAATCTCTCGCTTACTCACATCTCTCTATGTATCATTGGCAGAAAATAACAACTCTCCTCTTTTCATCCTTACTTCTCGCTTTCATTTGGTTGTTATCCCTCTGTGTCCAGCTCTTCCTATTATCCCCCTGTGTCCAGCTCTTCCTGTTATCCCTCTGTGTCCAGCTATTCCTATTATCCCCCTGTGTCCAGCTCTTCCTATTATCCCCCTGTGTCCAGCTCTTCCTATTATCCCCCTGTGTCCAGCTCTTCCTATTATCCCCTGTGTCCAGCTCTTCCTATTATCCCCCTGTGTCCAGCTCTTCCTATTATCCCCCCTGTGTCCAGCTATTCCTATTATCCCCCTGTGTCCAGCTCTTCCTATTATCCCCCTGTGTCCAGCTATTCCTATTATCCCCCTGTGTCCAGCTCTTCATGTTATCCCCCTGTGTCCAGCTCTTCCTGTTATCCCCTCTGTGTCCAGCTCTTCCTGTTATCCCCTCTGTGTCCAGCTATTCCTATTATCCCCCTGTGTCCAGCTCTTCCTATTATCCCCCTGTGTCCAGCTCTTCCTATTATCCCCCTGTGTCCAGCTCTTCCTATTATCCCCTGTCTCCAGCTCTTCCTATTATCCCCCTGTGTCCAGCTCTTCCTATTATCCCCTGTGTCCAGCTATTCCTATTATCCCCCTGTGTCCAGCTCTTCCTATTATCCCCTGTGTCCAGCTATTCCTATTATCCCCCCTGTGTCCAGCTCTTCCTATTATCCCCCTGTGTCCAGCTCTTCCTGTTATTCCCCCTGTGTCCAGCTCTTCCTGTTATTCCCCCTGTGTCCAGCTCTTCCTGTTATTCCCCCTGTGTCCAGCTCTTCCTGTTATTCCCCCTGTGTCCAGCTCTTCCTGTTATTCCCCTGTGTCCAGCTCTTCCTGTTATTCCCCCTGTGTCCAGCTCTTCCTGTTATCCCCCTGTGTCCAGCTCTTCCTGTTATCCTGTTATCCCCCTGTGTCCAGCTCTTCCTGTTATCCCCCCCTGTGTCCAGCTCTTCATGTTATCCCCCTGTGTCCAGCTCTTCCTGTTATCCCCCTGTGTCCAGCTCTTCATGTTATCCCCCTGTGTCCAGCTCTTCCTGTTATCCCCCTGTGTCCAGCTCTTCCTGTTATCCCCCTGTGTCCAGTTCTTCCTGTTATCCCCCTGTGTCCAGCTCTTTGTTATCCCCCTGTGTCCAGCTCTTCCTGTTATCCCCCTGTGTCCAGCTCTTCCTGTTATCCCCCTGTGTCCAGCTCTTCCTGTTATCCCCCTGTGTCCAGTTCTTCCTGTTATCCCCCTGTGTCCAGCTCTTTGTTATCCCCCTGTGTCCAGCTCTTCCTGTTATCCCCCTGTGTCCAGCTCTTCCTGTTATCCCCTCTGTCCAGCTCTTCCTGTTATCCCCCTGTGTCCAGCTCTTCCTGTTATCCCCCTGTGTCCAGCTCTTCCTGGTATCCCCCTGTGTCCAGCTCTTCCTGTTATCCCCCGTGTCCAGCTCTTCCTATTATCCCCCTGTGTCCAGCTCTTCCTATTATCCCCTGTGTCCAGCTCTTCCTGTTATCCCCTGTGTCCAGCTCTTCCTGTTATCCCCTGTGTCCAGCTCTTCCTATTATCCCCCTGTGTCCAGCTCTTCCTGTTATCCCCCCCCTGTTATGTCCAGCTCTTCCTGTTATCCCCCTGTGTCCAGCTCTTCCTGTTATCCCCCCCTGTGTCCAGCTCTTCCTATTATCCCCCCTGTGTCCAGCTGTTCCATTATCCCCCCTGTGTCCAGCTCTTCCTGTTATCCCCCTGTGTCCAGCTCTTCCTGTTATCCCCCCTGTGTCCAGCTCTTCCTGTTATCCCCTCTGTGTCCAGCTCTTCCTATTATCCCCTGTGTCCAGCTCTTTATCCCCCTGTGTTATCCCCCCTGTGTCCAGCTCTTCCTATTATCCCCCTGTGTCCAGCTCTTCCTATTATCCCCTGTGTCCAGCTCTTCCTATTATCCCCCTGTGTCCAGCTCTTCCTATTATCCCCCTGTGTCCAGCTATTCCTATTATCCCCCTGTGTCCAGCTCTTCTTATTATCCCCCTGTGTCCAGCTATTCCTATTATCCCCCTGTGTCCAGCTCTTCCATGTTATCCCCCTGTGTCCAGCTCTTCCTGTTATTCCCCCTGTGTCCAGCTCTTCCTGTTATCCCCCTGTGTCCAGCTCTTCCTGTTATCCCCCTGTGTCCAGCTCTTCCTGTTATTCCCCCTGTGTCCAGCTCTTCCTGTTATCCCCCTGTGTCCAGCTCTTCCTGTTATCCCCCTGTGTCCAGCTCTTCCTGTTATCCCCCTGTGTCCAGCTCTTCCTGTTATCCCCCTGTGTCCAGCTCTTCCTGTTATCCCCCTGTGTCCAGCTCTTCCTGTTATCCCCCTGTGTCCAGCTCTTCCTGTTATCCCCCTGTGTCCAGCTCTTCCTGTTATCCCCCTGTGTCCAGCTCTTCCTGTTATCCCCCTGTGTCCAGCTCTTCCTGTTATCCCCCTGTGTCCAGCTCTTCCTGTTATCCCCCTGTGTCCAGCTCTTCCTATTATCCCCCTGTGTCCAGCTCTTCCTGTTATCCCCCTGTGTCCAGCTCTTCCTGTTATCCCCCCTGTGTCCAGCTCTTCCTGTTATCCCCCTGTGTCCAGCTCTTCCTGTTATCCCCCTGTGTCCAGCTCTTCCTGTTATCCCCTGTGTCCAGCTCTTCCTGTTATCCCCCTGTGTCCAGCTCTTCCTGTTATCCCCCTGTGTCCAGCTCTTCCTATTATCCCCCTGTGTCCAGCTCTTCCTGTTATCCCCCTGTGTCCAGCTCTTCCTGTTATCCCCCTGTGTCCAGCTCTTCCTGTTATCCCCCTGTGTCCAGCTCTTCCTGTTATCCCCCTGTGTCCAGCTCTTCCTGTTATCCCCCTGTGTCCAGCTCTTCCTGTTATCCCCCTGTGTCCAGCTCTTCCTGTTATCCCCCTGTGTCCAGCTCTTCCTGTTATCCCCCTGTGTCCAGCTCTTCCTGTTATCCCCCTGTGTCCAGTTCTTCCTGTTATCCCCCTGTGTCCAGCTCTTTGTTATCCCCCTGTGTCCAGCTCTTCCTGTTATCCCCCCCAGTCTTCCAGCTCTTCCTGTTATCCCCCTGTGTCCAGCTCTTCCTGTTATCCCCCTGTGTCCAGGTCTTCCTGTTATCCCCCTGTGTCCAGCTCTTTGTTATCCCCCTGTGTCCAGCTCTTCCTGTTATCCCCCTGTGTCCAGCTCTTCCTGTTATCCCCCTGTGTCCCCCTCTGTCCAGCTCTTCCTGTTATCCCCCCCTCTGTCCAGCTCTTCCTGTTATCCCCCTGTGTCCAGCTCTTCCTGTTATCCCCCTGTGTCCAGCTCTTCCTGTTATCCCCCTGTGTCCAGCTCTTCCTGGTATCCCCCTGTGTCCAGCTCTTCCTGGTATCCCCCTGTGTCCAGCTCTTCCTGCTCTTCCTATTATGCCCCCCCTGTGTCCAGCTCTTCCTGTTATCCCCCTGTGTCCAGCTCTTCCTGTTATCCCCCTGTGTCCAGCTCTTCCTGGTATCCCCTGTGTCCAGCTCTTCCTGTTATCCCCCTGTGTCCAGCTCTTCCTGTTATCCCCCTGTGTCCAGCTCTTCCTGTTATCCCCCTGTGTCCAGCTCTTCCTGTTATCCCCCTGTGTCCAGCTCTTCCTGTTATGCCCCTGTGTCCAGCTCTTCCTGTTATCCCCCCTGTGTCCAGCTCTTCCACAGAGCATAATATACTTATTACTACTTTTCTTTCTCTCCAGTCTCTCCACTCTCTCCACACTTCACTCTCTCTACTCTCTCCACTCTCTCCACACTTCACTCTCTCTACTCTCTCCACTCTCTCCACACTTCACTCTCTCTACTCTCTCTACTCTCTCTACATTTAAACGTGTTAACCCTCGCAAGGCTGCAGGCCCAGACGGCATCCCCAGCCACGCCCTCAGAGCATGCGCAGACCAGCTGGCCGGTGTGTTTACGGACATATTCAATCAATCCCTATACCAGTCTGCTGTTCCCACATGCTTCAAGAGGGCCACCATTGTTCCTGTACCCAAGAAAGCTAAGGAAACTGAGCTAAACGACTACCGCCCCGTAGCACTCACTTCCGTCATCATGAAGTGCTTTGAGAGACTAGTCAAGGACCATATCACCTCCACCCTACCTGACACCCTAGACCCACTCCAATTTGCTTACCGCCCAAATAGGTCCACAGACGATGCAGTCTCAACCACACTGCACACTGCCCTAACCCATCTGGACAAGAGGAATACCTATGTGAGAATGCTGTTCATCGACTACAGCTCGGCATTCAACACCATAGTACCCTCCAAGCTCGTCATCAAGCTCGAGACCCTGGGTCTCGACCCCACCCTGTGCAACTGGGTACTGGACTTCCTGACGGGCCGCCCCCAGGTGGTGAGGGTAGGCAACAACATCTCCACCCCGCTGATCCTCAACACTGGGGCCCCACAAGGGTGCGTTCTGAACCCTCTCCTGTACTCCCTGTTCACCCACGACTGCGTGGCCACGCACGCCTCCAACTCAATCAAGAGTTTGCGGACGACACAACAGTGGTAGGCTTGATTACCAACAACAACGAGATGGCCTACAGGGAGGAGCTGAGGGCCCTCGGAGTGTGGTGTCAGGAAAATAACCTCACACTCAACGTCAACAAAACTAAGGAGATGATTGTGGACTTCAGGAAACAGCAGAGGGAACACCCCCCTATCCACATCGATGGAACAGTAGTGGAGAGGGTAGCAAGTTTTAAGTTCCTCGGCATACACATCACAGACAAACTGAATTGGTCCACTCACACAGACAGCATCGTGAAGAAGGCGCAGCAGCGCCTCTTCAACCTCAGGAGGCTGAAGAAATTCGGCTTGTCACCAAAAGCACTCACAAACTTCTACAGATGCACAATCGAGAGCATCCTGGCGGGCTGTATCACCGCCTGGTACGGCAACTGCTCCGCCCACAACCGTAAGGCTCTCCAGAGGGTAGTGCGGTCTGCACAACGCATCACCGGGGGCAAACTACCTGCCCTCCAGGACACCTACACCACCGGATGTTACAGGAAGGCCATAAAGATCATCAAGGACAACAACCACCCGAGCCACTGCCTGTTCACCCCGCTATCATCCAGAAGGCGAGGTCAGTACAGGTGCATCAAAGCTGGGACCGAGAGACTGAAAAACAGCTTCTATCTCAAGGCCATCAGACTGTTAAACAGCCACCACTAACATTGAGTGGCTGCTGCCAACACACTGACACTGACACAACTCAACTCCAGCCACTTTAATAATGGGAATTGATGGGAAATGATGTAAATATATCACTAGCCACTTTAAACAATGCTACCTTATATAATGTTACTTACCCTACATTATTCATCTCATATGCATACGTACATAACTGTACTCTATATCATCGACTGCATCCTTATGTAATACATGTATCACTAGCCACTTTAACTATGCCACTTTGTTTACATACTCATCTCATATGTATATACTGTACTCGATACCATCTACTGTATCTTGCCTATGCTGCTCTGTACCATCACTCATTCATATATCCTTATGTACATATTCTTTATCCCCTTACACTGTGTATAAGACAGTAGTTTTGGAATTGTTAGTTAGATTACTTGTTGGTTATTACTGCATTGTCGGAACTAGAAGCACAAGCATTTCGCTACACTCGCATTAACATCTGCTAACCATGTGTATGTGACAAATAAAATTTGATTTGATTTGATTTACTCTCTCTACTCTCTCTACTCTCTCTACTCTCTCCACTCCCTCCACACTCTTCACTTTCTCTACTCTCTCCACTCTCTCCACTCTCTCCACACTTCACTCTCTCTACTCTCTCTACTCTCTCTACTCTCTCTACTCTCTCTACTCTCTCTACTCTCTCCACTCTCTCTACTCTCTCTACTCTCTCTACTCTCTCTACTCTCTCCATTCTCACCACTCTCTCCACACTTCACTCTCTCTACTCTCTCCACTCCCTCCACACTCTTCACTCTCTCTACTCTCTCCACTCCCTCCACACTCTTCACTCTCTCTACTCTCTCCACTCTCTCCACACTTCACTCTCTCTACTCTCTCCACTCTCTCCACACTTCACTCTCTCCACTCTCTCCACTCCCTCCACACTCTTCACTCTCTCTACTCTCTCCACTCTCTCCACTCTCTCTACTCTCTCTCCACTCTCACCACTCTCTCCACACTTCACTTCCACTCTCTCCACACTCTCCACTCTCTCCACTCTCTCCACTCTCTCCACTCTCTCCACACTTCACTCTCTCTACTCTCTCCACACTCTTCACTATTTCTACTCTCTCCACTCTCTCCACACTCTTCACACTCTTCACTCTTTCTACTCTCTCCACTCTCTCTTCCTGTTATCCCCTGTGTCCAGCTAATTGGGGAGGACAGGCTCGTGGTAATGACTGGAGTGGAAAAAGTGGAATGGTATCAAATTCATCAAACAAGTGGTTTCCATGTGTTTGATAGGATTCTATTTGCTATGTTCCAGACATTATTATGAGCCATCCTCCCCTCAGCAGCCTCCACTGATACACACCCATATACAGACAAACAAACAGACACACTGACTTACACACACGCTTACAAACCTGCTTACTCACACACGTTGATATACTGTACATGTACTGTACATGCAGTACATTTGTATGTGCATACAAAGGCATACAGTATTTTATCTCATACACTACAGTACACATGCTTCCACATAGACCTGCACACGATATCGCACAGACACCCCACACACTCTCTGTAACCCAAACATCAAATAAATATCAGGGTCTGGGTCTGTTTGCCTTTGTTTTCATAGCCTGTGTCAGTTGTGCAAAGTGCTGAGCTCTAATTTGAATGATATGATATACAGTCTCCTTCTGTCATGTCACCCCCACACACACCTCCCAGCACGCACGCACACCCACACACACCCTCACACACCCTCACACACCCTCACACACCCTCACACACCCTCACACACCCTCACACACACCCACACACACACACCCTCACACACCCTCACACACCCTCACACACCCTCACACACACCTCCCAGCACACACACCCACACACACCCACACACACCCTCACACACACACCTCCCAGCACACACACCCACACACCCACACACACCCACACACACCCTCACACACACACACACCTCCCAGCACGCACACCCACACACACCCACTCACACCCTCACACACACACACCTCCCAGCACGCACACCGACAAACACCCACACACACCCTCACACACACACACCTCCCAGCACACACATGCACACACACCCTCACAAACACCTCCCAGCACGCACATCCACACACAACCAAACACACCCTCACACACACACACACACACACCTCCCTGCACGCATGCACACCACACACACCCTCACACACATGCACATACACACACCCTCACACACACACACACACACACACACACACACACACAAACACACACACACCTCCCAGCATGCACACCCACACACACCTTCACACACATGCACATACACACACCTCCCAGCACACACACACACACATGCACACACACACACACACACACACACTTACACCCACACACACCCTCGAACACACACACCTCCCAGCACACACACTCACACACACCACACACACACCACTCGATGCATGCAGGCATAATAAATGGAGACGGTAAGTGGTGCTGCAGCAAACAGCCTGTCAGGGAAAAGGGGACATCAGGAGACTAGAGAACACACACACACATCACACATACACACACTGCCTCAGCGAGAGAGGGCTAGAAACTTTCAGAGAGAGGGCTAGAAACAGGGTCAGAGAAAGGGCTGGAAACAAGGACAGAGCGAGGGCTAGAAATAGGGACAGAGAGAGGGCTAGAAAAGGGGTCAGAGAGAGGGCTAGAAACAGTGACAGAGGGAGGAGTTGAAACAGGGTTAGAGAGAGAGAAAGAGAGGCAAAGGGGTGTAAACACAGCCTTACTGTGCCTGCATGCATGTGTGAGTTAGAGAGAGAGAAATAGTGTGGACACACCCAATATTCTAGAATAGTAGTGGAGGCATCATCACTATGACATAACACACATGGAATCATGTAGTAACCAAAAAAGTGTTAAACAATTCAAAATATATTTTAGATTCTTCAAAGTAGCTACCCTTTGCCTTGATGAAGCTTTGCACACCCTTGGCATTCTCTCAACCAGCTTTACCTGGAATGCTTGAAGGAGTTCAGCAGTTGTTGGCTGCTTTTCCTTCACTCTGCGGTCCAACTCATCCCAAACCATCTCAATTGGGTTGAGGTCGGGTGATTTTGGAGGCTAGGTCATCTGATGCAGCACTCCATCACTCTCCTTCTTGTTTTAATAGCCATTACACAGACTGGAGGTGTGTTGGGTCATTGTCCTGTTGAAAAACAAATTATCGTCCCACTAAGCGCAAACTAGATGGGATGGCGTATCACTGCAGAATGCTGTGGTAGCCATGCTGGTTAAGTGTGCCTTGAATTCTAAATAAATCACAGACAGTGTCACCAGCAAAGCAGCCCCATGCCTGATTCATGCAGTCTTGAACTCTGTTACTTGAACTCTGTGAAGCATTTATTTGGGCTGCAGTTTCTGAGGCTGGTAACTCTAATGAATATATCCTCTGCAGCAGAGGTAACTCTGGGTCTTCCATTTTTGTGTTGGTCCTCATGAGAGCCCCTCTCATCATAGCGCTTGATGGTTTTTGTGACTGCACTTGAAGAAACTTTCAAAGTTCTTGAAATGTTCTGTATTGACTGACCTTCGTGTCTTAAAGTAATGATGGACTGTCACTTCTCTTTGCTTATTTTGCTGTTCTTGCCATAATATGGACTTGGCCTTTTACCAAATAGGGCTATCTTCTGTATACCAACCCTACCTTGTCATAGCACAACTGATTGGCTGTAACGCATCAAGAAGGAAAGAAATTCCACAAATGAATTTTTAACAATGCATGCCTGTTAATTGAAATGCATTCCAGGTGACTACCTCATGAAGCTGGTTGAGAGAATGCCAAGAGTGTGCAAAGTTGTGATCAAGGCTAAGGATGGCTACTTTGAAGAATCTCAAATATAAAATATATTTTGATTTGTTTATCACTTTTCTGGTTACTACATGATTCCATATGTGTTATTTCATAGTTTTGATGTCTTCACTATTATTATACAATGTAGAAAATAGTAAAAATAAAGAAAAACCCTTGAATGAGTAGGTGTTTCCAAACTTCTGACTAGTACTGTATGTGTACGTGTGTATCTGCTGCAGTGCATTTGAGTGGAGCAGATGAACTATGTGTCTGTGTCCATTGGAATCGACCACATTGGAGCGTTCCAATGATGAATACCTCAGCATTAATCGCTGCTCTGCTGCCTTCTGTTTCTCTCACTTGCGCTTTGCTTCACTTTCACTCATTCATTTGTCTACCTCCCTCATTCCCTCGTCCCCTCCCTCCCTCCCTCATTCCCTCGTCCCCTCCCTCCCTCTCTCATTCCCTCGTCCCCTCCCTCCCTCCCTCCCTCATTCCCTCGTCCCCTCCCTCGCTCATTCCCTCGTCCCCTCCCTCCCTCATCCCCTCCCTCCCTCGCTCATTCCCTCGTCCCATCCCTCCCTCCCTCATTACCTCATCCCTCGCTGCCTCCCTCATTCCCTCCGCCCCCCCTCCCTCCCCCTCATTCCCTCCCTCCCCCTCCCTCATTCCCTCCCTCCCTCCCTCCCCCCCCTCCCTCCCTCCCTCCCTCATTCCCTCCTCCCCCTCCCTCCCTCATTCCCTCCCTCCCTCCCTCATTCCCTCGTCCCCTCCCTCCACGTGCAGCGCTGCGGCACACAAACAGAAACAAATCACATATTTAATTAAATGATGGTTGGAGGAACGCCCACGGGGTATTGTTTGATTCCAGGCAGCTGCAGAACTAGCAGACTAATCTGTGGTAGCATACAACATACAAGATATCTCCTCAAAACCTGGTTCTGCAGGTTTGATTGAATCAGGAACAGGTATCCCAATAACAAAAATACTATAATAAGCCCAGGCTGTTTAATGGATGTGCTACCTGAGTGGGTGAGAGGGGATGACAGGGGACGAGAGGCGATGAGCGGGGATTAGAGGGGGTGGGAAGGGATTAGAGGGGGTGAGAGGGGATGAAAGAGGGTGAGAGGTGGTGAGAGGGGATGACAGGGGATGAGACACGATGAGAGGCGATTAGAGGGGGTGGAAGGGGATGAGAGGGGGTGAGAGGCTGTAAAAGGGGATGAGTATGGATTAGAGGGGATTAGAGAGGGTGAGAGAGGATAGGAGGGGATGAGAAGGGATTCGAGGATATTAGAGGGGGAGGGAGGGGATGAAAGGGGATGAGAGGGCAAGAGAGAGGATTACAGTGTGTGAGAGAGGATAAGAGGCGATGAGAGGGGGTGACAGGGGAAGAGAGGTGATGAGAGGGGATAAAAGGGGATGAGAGAGGGTGAGAGGGGATGAGCAGGGATTAGATGGGGTGAGAGAGGATAGGAGGGGATGAGAAGGGATTAGAGGGGATTCGAGGGGTGAGAGGGGATGTAAGGGGGTGGGATGGGATGAGAAGGGATTAGAGGGGGTGAGAGGGGATGAGAGGAGGTGAGAGGGGATAACAGGGGATGAGAGGCGATGAGAGGGGATGACAGGGGATGAGACGCGATGAGAGGGGATAAGAGGGGGTGGAAGGGGATGAAAGGGGATAAGAGGGGATGAGAGGGAATGAGAGGCGATGAAAGGGGATGAGAGGGGGTGAGAGACTGTGAGATTGGATGAGCGGAGATTAGAGGGGATTAAAGGGGATGAAAGTGGGTGAGAGGGCATGAGAGAGGATTACAGTGTGTGAGAGGTGATAAGAGGCGATGAGAGGGGGTGACAGTGGAAGAGAGGCGATGAGAGGCGATGAGAGGGGTGAGAGGGGGTGAGAGGGGAAGAGCAGGGATTAGAGGGGATTAGAGGGGGTGAGAGAGGATAGGAGGGGATGAGAAGGAATTACAGGGGATTAGAGGGGGTCAGAGGGGATGAAGGGGGATGAGAGAGGATTAGATGTGATTAAAGGGGTAAGAGGGCATGAGAGAAGATTAGAGGGTGTGAGAGGGGATAAGAGGTGATAAGAGGGGATGACAGGGGTAGAGAGGCAATGAGAGGGGATTAGAGGGGTAGGAGGGGTTGAGAGGGGATTAGAGGGGGTGAGAGGGGATGACAGGGGCTTAGAGGGGATGAGAGGGGATGAAAGGGGATGAGAGGGGGTGAGAGGGGATGAAAGGGGATGAGAGGGGATTAGATGGGGATGAGAGGGGATTAGATGGGGATTAAAGGGGGTGAGAGGGGATGAGAGGGGATGAGGGAGGATTAGAGGGGTGGGAGGGGGTGAGAGGCGATTAGAGAGGTTGAGAGGGGATTGGAGGGGATGAGAAGGGATTAGAGGGGGTAAGAGGGGGTGAAAGGGGATGAAAGGGGATGAGCGGGAGTATATTTATTTATTGCTAAAAAAAATAACCTTTATTTAACTAGGCAAGTCAGTTAAGAACATATTCTTCTTTACAATGACGGCCTACACCTGCCAAACCATGACGACGCTGTACCAATTGCGCGCCACCCTATGGGACTCCCAATCATGGCTGATTGTGATACAGCCTGGATTAGAGGGAGTGAGAGGGGATAAGAGGGGATGAGAGGGGATTAGAGGGGTGAATTAGAGGCGATGAGAAAGGTGAGGGTGGTAAGGAGGGACTCTGAAGACGCCCTCTCCCCCCATCGTTCATTACTCCTTCTCTCAGCACCCAATAGAAAGGCTGCCTCCAGCACTGATTTCATTTCCCCTATACTTTCTGTTTGTTATTCAGAATAAATGCTCATTGACTCCTGTGCTGGCTGAGGAGTGGAGCACCTCCCTCACTCTGTTCTCTCCAGCCAGCAGTAGACTACCTTAATGATCCTGGCTCTTCTCGCTCCTCTCCCGGGTGTCTCCACTCTTACCAGCATTTCATCTCTCCCTCTCTGACCCTCTTTCTCTCTCCATTTATTCCCAAGGTTAAACACAGAAGCAATAAATGTGTTTTAAAAGCAAACTTTTTTAATTATGAGGAAGAGGGTCTCTGTGGTGAAATTTAAGAGCAGAGGCAGCAGGAATGAGAATGCACTGGAGAGAGATGTTAGAGATAAATGAAAACCTTTCAGATAAAATCAAGATGAAATGAATCCAATTCAAAGTGCAGTTTTCATCTGTACAAACAATAGTACGCAAGTATAAACACCATGGGACCACACAACAGTCATACCGCTCAGGAGACGCGTTCTGTCTCCTAGAGATGAACGTACTTTGGTGCGAAAAGTGCAAATCCACAAAACCTGAAAGGTCGCTCAGCAAAGAAGAGGCCACTGCTCCAAAACCGTCATAAAAAGCCAGACTACAGTTTACAACTGCACATGGGGACAAAGATCGTACTATTTGGAGAAATGTCCTCTGGTCTGATGAAACAAAAATAGAACTGTTTGTGAATAATTACCATCGTTATGTTTGGAGGAAAAGGGGGGAGGCTTGCAACCCGAAGAACAACATCCCAACAGTGAAGCACGGGGGTGGCAGCATCATGTTGTGGGGGTGCTTTGCTGCAGGAGGGACTGGGGCACTTCATAAAATAGATGGCGTCATGAAGAAGAAGAATTATGTGGATGTATTGAAGCAACATCTCAAGACATCAGTCAGGAAGTTAAAGCTTGGTCACAAATTGGTCTTCCAAATGGACAATGACCCCAAGCATACTCCCAATGTTGAGGCAAAAGGTCTCAAGGACAACAAAGTCAAGGTATTGGAGTTGCCATCACAAAGCCCTGACCTCAGTCCTATAGAACATTTGTGGGCAGAACTGGAAAAGTGTGTGCGAGCAAGGAGGCCTACAAACCTGACTCAGTCACACCAGCTCTGTCAGGAATGGGCCAAAATTCACCCAACTTATTTTGGGATGTTTGTGGAAAGCTACCCGAAACATTTGACCGAAGTTATACAATTTAAAGGCAATGCCACCAAATACTAATTGAGTGTATGTAAACTTCTGACCCACTGGGAATCTGATGAAAGAAGAAGGAAGAGATAAAAGCTGAAGTAAATTATTCTCTCTACTATTATTCTGACATTTCACATTCTGACCTAAAACAGGGAATTTTTACTAGGATTAATTGTCAGGAATTGTGAAAAACTGAGTTTAAACATATTTTCTAATGTGTATGTAAATGTCTGACTTCAACTGTATGTTACCAATCAATCAGTGGTGTAAAGTACTTAAGTAAGAATACTTTAATTTATTACTTAATTTGTTTTTTTGTGGTAGTAAAGTACTGATTACATTTTGAATGCTTAGCAGGACAGTATCACATTTCAGGTAAGACCCAAATGCAGACTGTGTTATAGTAACAATGTTAATTACAGCAACAGGGGCAGACAAACGACAGGTCAAGGCAGGCAGGGGTCGATAATCCAGAGTAGTGGGGCGAAATTACAGGACGTCAGGCAGGCTCAGGGTCAGGGCAGGCAGAAAAGGTCAAAACCGGGAAAAACAGTAAGAATCAATAGACAGGAACAGAGGGAAAAACACTGGTATGCTTGACGAAACAAAACAAACTGGCAACAGACAAACAGAGAACACAGGTATAAGTACCCAGGGGATAATGGGGAAAATGAGCAACACCTGGAGGGGGGTGGAGACAAGCACAAGGACAGGTGAAACAGATCACGGCTTAACAGACAGAAAATGGTCCAAATCACACACTTATCAAGAGAACATCTCTGATCATCCCTGCTGCCTCTGATTTTGCGGACTCACTAAACACACATGCTTCATTTTGAAATCATGCCCCTGGATATCCTTAAATTTAAAAAACAAGAAAATTGGGACGTCTGGTTTGCTTAATATAAGGAATTTTAAATGATTTGTACTTTTAATTTTGATACTTAAGTATATTTAAGAAATTACATTTACTTTTGATACTTAAAAACTTTTACTCAAGTAGTATTTTACTGAGTGACTTTTACCAAAGGTATCTATGCTTTTACTCAAGTAGTATTTTACTGAGTGACTTTTACCAAAGGTATCTATGCTTTTACTCAAGTATGACAATTCGGTACTTTTCCCACCACTGCAATCAATCACTGTGGTGTGTGTTCAGTTGATCAGTGGGTTCAGGGCAGTATATCTTAGTTGATTGATCCAGTGTATAGAATAAGTGTATGAAGACAGATCAGGTGTTATTGTGCATGGCAACACCTCTCTGTCTATGTGATAGATGGGTTATTGTGCATGGCAACACCTCTCTGTCTGTGTGATAGATGGGTTATTGTGCATGGCAACACCTCTCTGTCTATGTGATAGATGGGTTATTGTGCATGGCAACACCTCTCTGTTTATGTGATAGATGGGTTATTGTGCATGGCAACACCTCTCTGTCTATGTGATAGATGGGTTATTGTGCATGGCAACACCTCTCTGTTTATGTGATAGATGGGTTATTGTGCATGGCAACACCTCTCTGTCTATGTGATAGATGGGTTATTGTGCATGGCAACACCTCTCTGTCTATGTGATAGATGGGTTATTGTGCATGGCAACACCTCTCTGTCTGTGTGATAGATGGGTTATTGTGCATGGCAACACCTCTCTGTCTATGTGATAGATGGGTTATTGTGCATGGCAACACCTCTCTGTCTATGTGATAGATGGGTTATTGTGCATGGCAACACCTCTCTGTCTATGTGATAGATGGGTTATTGTGCATGGCAACACCTCTCTGTCTATGTGATAGATGGGTTATTGTGCATGGCAACACCTCTCTGTCTATGTGATAGATGGGTTATTGTGCATGGCAACACCTCTCTGTCTGTGTGATAGATGGGTTATTGTGCATGGCAACACCTCTCTGTCTATGTGATAGATGGGTTATTGTGCATGGCAACACCTCTCTGTCTATGTGATAGATGGGTTATTGTGCATGGCAACACCTCTCTGTCTATGTGATAGATGGGTTATTGTGCATGGCAACACCTCTCTGTCTATGTGATAGATGGGTTATTGTGCATGGCAACACCTCTCTGTCTATGTGATAGATGGGTTATGTGATGTGCATGGCAACACCTCTCTGTCTATGTGATAGATGGGTTCTTGTGCATGGCAACACCTCTCTGTCTATGTGATAGATGGGTTATTGTGCATGGCAACACCTCTCTGTCTATGTGATAGATGGGTTATTGTGCATGGCAACACCTCTCTGTTTATGTGATAGATGGGTTATTGTGCATGGCAACACCTCTCTGTCTATGTGATAGATGGGTTATTGTGCATGGCAACACCTCTCTGTCTATGTGATAGATGGGTTATTGTGCATGGCAACACCTCTCTGTTTATGTGATAGATGGGTTATTGTGCATGGCAACACCTCTCTGTCTATGTGATAGATGGGTTATTGTGCATGGCAACACCTCTCTGTCTATGTGATAGATGGGTTCTTGTGCATGGCAACACCTCTCTGTCTATGTGATAGATGGGTTATTGTGCATGGCAACACCTCTCTGTCTATGTGATAGATGGGTTATTGTGCATGGCAACACCTCTCTGTCTATGTGATAGATGGGTTATTGTGCATGGCAACACCTCTCTGTCTGGTTGATAGATGGGTTCTTGTGCATGGCAACACCTCTCTGTTTTTGTGATAGATGGGTTCTTGTGCATGGCAACACCTCTCTGTCTATGTGATAAATGGGTTAGAGATATGATGAAGCCAACACTCAGATCAATAGCTGTTTCTCTTCATCAAATGTCTATATAAACAAAATAGACACACACACACACACACACACATACTTGTCTATCCGAAAATACAGCAGTGGGGCAACGTTCAATATGTTCTAATCTCTGGGGCTCTAATACCCCATGACCCTGTCAGAGGCTCTGATACCCCATGACCCTGACAGAGGCTCTGATACCCCATGACCCTGTCAGAGGCTCTGATACCCCATGACCCTGACAGAGGCTCTGATACCCCATGACCCTGTCAGAGGCTCTGATACCCCATGACCCTGACAGAGGCTCTGATACCCCATGACCCTGTCAGAGGCTCTGATACCCCATGACCCTGACAGAGGCTCTGATACCCCATGACCCTGACAGAGGCTCTGATACCCCATGACCCTGTCAGAGGCTCTGATACCCCATGACCCTGACAGAGGCTCTGATACCCCATGACCCTGACAGAGGCTCTGATACCCCATGACCCTGTCAGAGGCTCTAATACCCCATGACCCTGTCAGAGGCTCTGATACCCCATGACCCTGACAGAGGCTCTGATACCCCATGACCCTGTCAGAGGCTCTGATACCCCATGACCCTGACAGAGGCTCTGATACCCCATGACCCTGTCAGAGGCTCTGATACCCCATGACCCTGACAGAGGCTCTGATACCCCATGACCCTGTCAGAGGCTCTGATACCCCATGACCCTGACAGAGGCTCTGATACCCCATGACCCTGTCAGAGGCTCTGATACCCCATGACCCTGACAGAGGCTCTGATACCCCATGACCCTGTCAGAGGCTCTGATACCCCATGACCCTGTCAGAGGCTCTGATACCCCATGACCCTGTCAAAGGCTCTGATACCCCATGACCCTGACAGAGGCTCTGATACCCCATGACCCTGTCAGAGGCTCTGATACCCCATGACCCTGACAGAGGCTCTAATACCCCATGACCCTGTCAGAGGCTCTGATACCCCATGACCCTGACAGAGGCTCTGATACCCCATGACCCTGACAGAGGCTCTGATACCCCATGACCCTGACAGAGGCTCTGATACCCCATGACCCTGTCAGAGGCTCTGATACCCCATGACCCTGACAGAGGCTCTGATACCCCATGACCCTGACAGAGGCTCTGATACCCCAAGACCCTGACAGAGGCTCTGATACCCCATGACCTTGACAGAGGATTCCCCCACAGCTAAATGACTACATAACAACTTAACGGTAACTGTCCTTCCCCTCCTCCTCCTCCATCCATCTTTACTTCCTCCTTTTTCTTCTCTGAACAGACCTCTTCATCCCCATTTTCCTTCCCTCTGCACCTCTGCGGCCCAACATAGCACTCACTGAGGGGCCTCTGGCACGCTCCTAAGACACTACATCCACATCCAATATATTCCCTGCAGACACCACTAACACACACACACACACACACACACACACACACACACACACACACACACACAGTCCTCCCCTTGTCTTGAGCCTGAGGAAAGCCCTCTTAACCCATGCAGTCACTTTCAATCACCTCACTTGGATAAGGCGAAAGAGAGAGAGAGAGAGAGAGAGAGAGAGAGAGAGAGAGAGAGAAGACAGGCTATGTGCTCACTGCCCACACAATGAGGTGGAAACTGAGCTGCACTTCCTAACCTCCTGCCCAATGTATGACCATATTAGAGAGACATATTTCCCTCAGATTACACAGATCCACAAAGAATTCGAAAACAAATCCAATTTTGATAAACTCCCATATCTACTGGGTGAAATTCCACAGTGTGCCATCACAGCAGCAAGATTTGTGACCTGTTGCCACGAGAAAAGGGCAACCAGTGAAGAACACACACCATTGTAAATACAACCCATATTTATGCTTATTTATTTTATCTTGTGTCCTTTAACCATTTGTACATTGTTAAAACACTGTATATATATAATATGACATTTGTAATGTCTTTATTGTTTTGAAACTTCTGTATGTGTAATGTTTACTGTTAATTTTTTATTGTTTATTTCACTTTATATATTCACATTATATATTATCTACCTCACTTGCTTTGGCAATGTTAACACGTTTCCCATGCCAATAAAGCCCTTGAATTGAATTGAAATAGAGATAGAGATAGAGATAGAGATATAGAGAGAGAGAGAGAGAGAGAGAGAGAGAGAGAGAGAGAGAGAGAGAGAGAGAGAGAGAGAGAGAGAGAGAGAGACAGAAACACCCACAATCTCACCATTGGTCAGGCCCTCAGCAACACATCTGTTTAAAGCATTATAGCCCAGGTAACACGTTATCGGGCCAAATTTAAGAGATTGATAGGACCTCACAGCACCCAAGAAAAACTCACCCCATACTCCAACCACCAACCCCCCACCTCCAAGCCCCATCCTGGCATTTCATGGGTAATTTCTGTTGAAATACACACGTTCAGAGACATGCAGGGCACACACCAGTTGTGGTGGTGGAATCCACAGGTCTTTCATGAAACTCTATTAAACTTTATACTTCTCATTACTCCGTATCCATTTCCTTTTCGCACTGATACGAGCCCCAGCTATGTGCTGTGAAAACAGCCTGCTGAAACGTCATCCATCACCTTGTCCCTCTGTGCTCCCTGACTGCGGTGCACAAGTTATGATTGGAGTGAAGCAGAATTCCTAGGGAGAGAGGAGGAGAGAAACTACTGTTCACGCTGAGTGAAGAGAGCAGATCTTCTTGAATCTCCCTCTATGGGGAAAAGTGAAGAAAGAGTCAAGTTTCTCACTCTGTGTGATGGGTTTTACACTACAATATGTTTGATCAAAGTCACCTTATTCAAAATCTTTCCTCAGCCATCTGGATTCTAGATCATGGGATGTAGATCAGTTATGTTAATGTACTTTTTGCTGATTGACAAGGAATTCAATATGACACCCTTACGCTATTGTTGCCAACTATAAAATCCTTATTGAATGTGATATACTGTATGTTTTTAGTACAGCACAGTCAGGATAGGAAGTTATTACTACAGTACAAGCAGTGTTTTTATACTGATATGACTTTGAGGAAAGCAAACTAACATTATCACTTTGGCATTTATACCCTGGGGGCTAGAGATCCACTCATATTGACCCTGTCTGTCAGATGGCAGGTTGACTGTGTTGGGGGCTAGAGATCCACTCATATTGACCCTGTCTGTCAGATGGCAGGTTGACTGTGTTGGGGGCTAGAGATCCACTCATATTGACCCTGTCTGTCAGATGGCAGGTTGACTGTGTGGCAGGTTGGGGCTAGAGATCCACTCATATTGACCCTGTCTGTCAGATGGCAGGTTGACTGTGTTGGGGGCTAGAGATCCACTCATATTGACCCTGTCTGTCAGATGGCAGGTTGACTGTGTTGGGGGCTAGAGATCCACTCATATTAGTGGGGAGGCAGGTAGCCTAGTGGTTAGAGCATTGGCTTAGTAACTGAAAGGTTGCAAGATCGAATCCCTGAACTGACATGGTAAAGATCTGTCATTCTGCCCCTGAACAAGGCAGTTAACCCACTGTTTCTAAGCCACCATTGAAATTAAGAATTTCTTCGTAACTGACCTGTCTAGTTAAATAAATGCTGTCTGTCAGATAGCAGGTTGTCTGTCAGATAGCAGGTTGTCTGTCAGATAGCAGGTTGTCTGTCAGATAGCAGGTTGTCTGTCAGATAGCAGGTTGTCTGTGACAATGCAAACAAGTCTATATACAGCACATAGGTGTGCACTTGCTCTTTCCATGACATAGACTGACCAGGTGAACGCTATGATCCCTTATTGATGTCACCTGTTAAATCCACTTCAATCAGTGTAGATGAAGGGTAGGAGACAAGTTAAAGAAGGATTTTTAAGCCTTGAGACAATTGAGACATGGATTGTGTATGTGTGCCATTTAGAGGGGTGAATTGGCAAGACGAAAGATTTAACTGCCTTTGAACTGGGTATGGTAATAAGTGCCAGGCCCACTGGTTTAAATGTGTCAAGAACTGCAATGCTGCTGGGGTTTTCAGACTCTACAGTTTCCCGTGTGTATCAAGAATGGTCCAGCACCCAAAGGACATTCAGCCAACTTGACATGACTGTGAGAAGTATTGGAGTTTTACATGGACCATCATCCCTGTGGAACGCATTCGACACCTTGTAGAGTCCCACAAATTGAGGCTGTTCTGAGGGCAAAAGGGAGTGCAACTCAATATTAGGAAGGTGTTCCTAATGTTTTGTTGTTTCAGCGTACTGGCCCCGCAAAATTGCCACTGCGTCATCTGGGTTTGGCTGGTGTAGGCCGTGACTGTAAAGAAGAATTTGTTCTTAACTGACGTGCTGAGTTAAATAAACCACATTCCCCTTCCACCATTTCCTAAATGCCTCCACAAGGTTTGTATGACCAAGTTAATGATTTTTTTTTTATGGCGGATGTTAAACAAATGTTCTGCTTGCATTCTGTGAAATGATTGGCTTTGACCCCAGGGTGGGTTTAACCCACAAAAATGTCACTCACCCTGGGGTAGAATGGTCTAATGTGAAAACGGATTCAACTAAGGGGATGGATTTGGTATCTAGCTAGTAACCCATACAATGGAAAACCTATGCTATATTCAACATTTACTGGGATGCATTCAATAACCTAACCACAAGTACAGTAATCCCAGATGACTAGGAACAGCAGCTAGACCTATTCTCCTGCATGGCTGCCATCTTGGACAGGATGTCCATCGTCTATTACAGGAGCTGCATTAATTTAATAAGGGCAAGATCCCGATCAGATTCCCTCCATTCAGTTTCCATTGTGATTGGCCGAGCCCGAAAGGATAGCGGCCAAACCATCCAATTTTCAGTAGAACTCGAATACAGTTTTAAAGATGGGACTTAACTAGAGAATTGGAGACACGCTGAGTTAACTGACAGGCATTCCCTGTAAAATCATCGTGGAGGTTGGCTACTTGGTGTTTCCACAGACACTACACACTCCATGACCCCCTTTCTGAGAGTGGCTCCCCTGTGGACTGAGAAGTCAAAATGTGTGTTAAATGAGCTGAAGCAGGTTAGACATACACACACACACACACACACAAGAAAACACAAACCCCCTCCCTGGTACAGCACATGCTCTGCTGATGACTCTGCTGACACTTTGGACATGACACTTTGGACAGTGTGTTTTCAAAGCACCAGTCAAGTGAGCAGTTTGTGTCTCTAAAACATGACCTAGAAAAAGAAAGCTTCTCAGTCTCAATCCATCTCTCTCTCTCTCTCCCACTCCCTCTCTCACTCGCTCTCTCTGTCTCTCCCACCTGACCCCTCCCCCCGCATCCCTCTCTCCCACAGCCTAACGAGCTGAGGAAAAGTCAGACAACTATGTGTGTGTGTGTGTGTGTGTGTGTGTGTGTGTGTGTGTGTGTGTGTGTGTGTGTGTGTGTGTGTATGTGTGTGTGTGTGCGTGTGTGTTTGTGTGCGTGCGTGCGAATGTGTGTGTGTGTGTGTGTGTGTGTGTGTTGGAGGGGTGAGTAAAAGGTGAACTACAGCAGTGGAGCCCTTGTTATGACAAGGTAACGACTGAGCCAGGCCAGAGCAACGCTTCTTACCGACATAGTAACAAAGACATCTAGCCCGACCCAGACCTCAACGGTCTCAATCCAAAAACACACACTGGAGTGTAAGTATCTCTGCACTGAAACACACTCCCCATGACACACACACACACACATTCGTCCAGCAGTAATAAATAAAGAAATAAGAATGGTGGGTTTGGAATCCAGTTGAACCATTTTAATGAGAAAGCCGATACACTGCCAGGTCATTCTAACATGGGAGAGAGAGTGTTATTGAGCTTTCCAGGAGGGACGAAGACAGGAAAAGAGCAGAACAGAGAGAGAAGAAATGTAACTCTAAAGCCCGGAACATCAAGGTAAAGACATCGTAAATGACATGACTATAATGAAGTAGTTCTATATATATTCTCCTGGCATCTACTGGCTGGCCATGAACCTGGTGGACAGTTTTGAGTGAAATTAAAAACAAGTTAATTACGTAATTTAACGTGAACATTCAATGACCAGGAAGCCAATGAACACTTAATGTCATTTAGAAATGGTGCAATACAGTGACAAAGGACTGGGGCTACTCAAAGACACAGAATGGCTACAGTAGCCCACAGTGCCATACCCTGGTAGATATCAATGCTCTAATGAGAAGTAAACACATGGCAGCCATGTTGTGCCAAAACCACCTTTCATGGCAGCCATGTTGTGCCAAAACCACCTTTCAACAGTCCTTTCAGCATAGAGCTCTACAGAATGAAAGGTAAGTAACTAATGCAATTCATCATCAGGGAATCACTGTTTCATTCTCACTCAACAAAGGTGGGGCTGGTTGTCAAGGATATTCACTGATGGTACTGATGAGGCAATGATTCATCACATTGAAAGAGACTGTGGTTCAAGGTACTCAAGTCGCTGACAGGATCCAGACATACACACACACACACACACACACACACACACACACACACACACACACACACACACACACACACACACACACACACACACACACACACAGGCATGCTTACACACGCATGAACAAACACACATACGCATAAACACACATTCACGCAAACACACACGCTGAAAGCAACACAAACAGTCTCTTTATTGACATTGACAGATCCAACCTGAGCAGAGATGATAATAGACAGAGAGCTTGGTTTCCCATTTGAGTTCCAGTTGAAGAATGTCAGGCTAAATATAACATTGTCTATCAGAGAACTGATCCAGCCCTGACCGTCCTCACTCCCTACAGAGTGGATCAAATCAAATCAAATGTTATATGTCACATGCACCGAATACAACAGGTGTAGTAGACCTTACAGTGAAATGCTTACTGACAAGCCCTAACCAACAATGCAGTTTATAAAAAATTGAATACAAAAAAATGGTAAAAGTATCAAATGATTAAAGAGCAGCAGTAAATAACAGTAGCGAGGCTATATACAGGAGGTACCAGTACAGAGTCAATGTGGAGGCTATATACAGGAGGTACCAGTACAGAGTCAATGTGGAGGCTATATACAGGAGGTACCAGTACAGAGTCAATGTGGACGCTATATACAGGAGGTACCAGTACAGAGTCAATGTGGAGGCTATATACAGGAGGTACCAGTACAGAGTCAATGTGGAGGCTATATACAGGAGGTACCAGTACAGAGTCAATGTGGAGGCTATATACAGGAGGTACCAGTACAGAGTCAATGTGGAGGCTATATACAGGAGGTACCAGTACAGAGTCAATGTGGAGGCTATATACAGGAGGTACCAGTACAGAGTCAATGTGGAGGCTATATACAGGAGGTACCAGTACAGAGTCAATGTGGAGGCTATATACAGGAGGTACCTAGTACAGAGTCAATGTGGAGGCTATATACAGGAGGTACCGGTACAGTGTCAATGTGGAGGCTATATACAGGAGGTACCAGTACAGTGTCAACGTGGAGGCTATATACAGGAGGTACCAGTACAGAGTCAATGTGGAGGCTATATACAGTAGGTACCTGTACAGTGTCAATGTGGAGGCTATATACAGGAGGTACCAGTACAGTGTCAATGTGGAGGCTATATACAGGAGGTACCGGTACAGTGTCAATGTGGAGGCTATATACAGGGGTACTATATACAGGGGTACAGTGTCAATGTGGAGGCTATATACAGGGGTACCGGTACAGTGTCAGGCTACGTGGAGGCTATAGTACAGGAGGTACCAGTACAGTGTCAATGTGGAGGCTATATACAGGAGGTACCGGTACAGTGTCAGTGTGGAGGCTATATACAGGGGTACCTGTACAGTGTCAATGTGGAGGCTATATACAGGAGGTACCGGTACAGTGTCAATGTGGAGGCTATATACAGGAGGTACCAGTACAGAGTCAATGTGGAGGCTATATACAGGAGGTACCAGTACAGTGTCAATGTGGAGGCTATATACAGGAGGTACCAGTATAGAGTCAATGTGGAGGCTATATACAGGAGGTACCAGTACACTGTCAATGTGGAGGCTATATACAGGAGGTACCAGTACAGTGTCAATGTGGAGGCTATATACAGGAGGTACCAGTACAGTGTCAATGTGGAGGCTATATACAGGAGGTACCGGTACAGTGTCAATGTGGAGGCTATATACAGGGGGTACCTGTACAGTGTCAATGTGGAGGCTATATACAGGGGGTACCGGTACAGTGTCAATGTGGAGGCTATATACAGGGGGTACCTGTACAGTGGGTACCGGTACGGTACATTGAGGTAATATGTACATGTAGGTAGAGTTATTAAAGTGACTATGCATAGATTATAAACAGAGGGTAGCAGCAGTGTGAAAGAGTGGGGGGGGGGTGCAATGCAAATAGTCTGGGTAGCCATTTGATTAGATGTTCAGGAGTCTTATGGCTTGGTGGTAGAAACTGTTTAGAAGCCTCTTGGACCTACTCTTGGTGCTCCAGTACCCGCTTGCCATGCGGTAGCAGAGAGAACAGTCTATTACTGGGGTGGCTGGAGTCTTTGACAATTTTTAGGTCTTGGATGTCAGGAAGCTTGGCCCCAGTGATGTACTGGGCCGTACGCACTACCCTATGTAGTGCGGAGGCCAGGCAGAGATGCAACCATTCAGGATTCTCTCGATGGTGCAGCTGTAGAACCTTTTGAGGATCAGGGGAGGGTGCTCTGCTACAGACAGTTAGTTACATAGAGCAGGGTTAGGTACACACACACACACACACACACACACACACACACACACACACACACACACACACATACACACACATACACATACACATACACATACACATACACATACACACACACACACACACACACACACACACACATACAGTACACACACATAATAACACGCACACATGGATACACACATGCATGTACACGCAGGTACTCACACACACACGTGGGGCCAAGACATATTTCTTCAGCCTCCTGAGGTTGAAGAGGCGCTGTTGCGTCTTCTTCACTACACTGTCTGTGTAGATGGACCATTTCAGATCGTCAGTGATGTGTACGCCAAGGAACTTAAAGCTTTCCACCTTCTCCACTGCGGACCCATTAATGTGGATAGGGGTGTGCTCCCTCTGCTGTTTCCTAAGCAGGCAGAAAGAAACAGAAAGATTTGACCGCAGATCAACTGTAAATATCACAGATAGAAGGAGCTTAGTTACCATCATCTTTTTTAGAAAACTCTATATTCAAAGATGAGTGGACGGAACAATATTTATTCATTCTCCCCGTAACTAGCACAAAACCAATGTGCCTGATATGCAGTGAGTCCCTAGCTCTCGTGAAAAGTGCCCATGTTCAGCGCATGAGACCAGGCATAGTAAATTGGATCAGACGGAAACACAGAGGGGAGAACAAACAAGATTAATCAACTCAAATCCCAATATGAGAGGTTCACCAAAGTCCTTGTCAATTCCCTGAAAGCCCAACAACGTGCAATGGAGTGTTCACTGGGGATAGCTTGGTTTTTGGGAAACACAACAAAAATATTTTCAGACGCTGAGATGGTAAAAGAATGAAGCGTGTAGTTGCTGACACCTTGCTCGACGGTAAACCAAAATATGAGCTCAGGGAAAAGATCAAACAGATCCAACTGTCAGGTTCCAGAGCAATGAGGAGAACGGAAATATTAGCTGAAGATTTAACTTCACAACTTGGTGAGGCCATTCAGAATGCACCATGCATTTCATTAGCTGTGGATGAATCAACAGATAACACTGATAATACCCAGCTTCTGGTGTTTGTTAGATTTTATAATAAATCAAAGAAGGAATTCTGTGAGGAGCTGTTGGGCTTAACCCATCTAGAAGCACACACACGGGGAGAGGATATCCATGAGGTCATCAAAGGGATGCTGACCAAAAGGGGAAAGATCTGAAGTCAGTGGTCTCCATCACCACAGATGGAGCTCCAGCCATGACAGAAAGAGGGAGGGGACTGGTTGCACTTTTTAAAGAGGACTTCCCTGACCTGACATCATATCACTGCATCATCCATCAATCTGTCCTGGGTGCCAGTCTGGGAAAATTGTATTCTGAGGTCCTGACAATGATGATGAAACTGACCAACTTTTTGAGAGCTACATCATCCCCACAACCCCGCCTGCTACGATGCATTCTGACAGAGGCCAATGCCAGTTTTGATGACTTACTACTGCACAACAACTTCAGATGGCTCAGCAAAGGCAGGGTTTTGGAACACTTCTGGGCCATTGAGAAGCAAATCAAAGCTTTCTTATCAGAGCAAAAGAGTGACAAGACAACTCGGTTTTCTGAGTTTTTGGAAGATGAGGAGAAGGAAACAGTGCATTTGACAGACAATCCATCACACCATAATCAACTGAATGTTAAGCTGCAGGGACGGGACAACACGATAACAGCAGTCCAGGCTTTCCAGAATACATTTAGGCTTTTCAAGAATGATCTTCTGGTACAAACGCAGGGAAACAAAGATGACAAAGAAATAAATACCAAAATATAGTTTTGGGTGGAATTTTCCTTTAAGTAATGCTATTAAATTAGATTTTTAGAGAGAGCATGGAGCATTCCTCTGTGTGGCTCTCTGCAATAATTGTTGTGTTTATTTCTGTCTACGTGTGAATGAGTAGGAGGCATGTTGTGTTTTTAGTGTGATGAGCTATCAGTGCCTTCTGACTATGTGTATTTTGTGTATTATTTTGTGTATTCTGTGTATTTTGGCTTGTGGCTAGTCCCTTCCCTCCAGTCCCATGGGACGCTCTCCCTCCTGCTCATGCTTTCTGTCTCTCTGGCACTCTATGACATACAGTTGAAGTTGGAAGTTTACATACACCTTAGCTTAATACATTTAAACTCAGTTTTTCACAATTCCTGACATTTAATCCCAGTAAAATTCCCTGTCTTGGGTCAGTTAGGATCACTAATTTATTTTAAGAATGTGAAATGTCAGAATAATAGTAGAGAGAAAAATTTATTTCAGCTTTTATTTCTTTCATCACATTCCCAGTGGGTCAGAAGTTTACATACACTCAATTAGTATTTGCTAACATTGCCTTTAAATTGTTTAACTTGGGTCAAACGCTTCGGGTAGCCTTCCACAAGCTTCCCAAAATAAGTTGGATGAATTTTGGCCCATTCCTCCTGACAGAGCTGGTGTAACTGAATCAGGTTTGTAGGCCTCCTTGCTCGCACACGCTTTTTCAGTTCTGCCCACAAATTTTCTATAGCATTGAGGTCAGGGCTTTGTGGGCTACTCCAATACCTTGACTTTGTTGTCCTTAACTTGGGGTCATTGTCCATTGGGAAGACCCATTTACAACCAAGCTTTAACTTCCTGACTGATGTCTTGAGATGTTGCTTCAATATATCCACATAATTTTCCTCCCTCATCATGCCATCTATTTTGTGAAGTGCACCAGTCCCTCCTGCAGTAAAGCACCCCCACAACATGATGCTGCCACCCACGTGCTTCACAGTTGGGATGGTGTTCTTCGGCTTGCAAGCCTCCCCTTTTTCCTCCAAACAAAACGATGGTCATTATGGCCAAACAGTTCTATTTTTGTTTCATCAGACCAGATGACATTTCACCAAAAAGTATGATCTTTGTCCCAATGTACAGTTGCAAACCTTAGTCTGGCTTTTTATGGCGGTTTTGGAGCAGTGGCTTCTTCCTTGCTGAGCGGCCTTTCAGGTAATGTTGCTATAGGACTCATTTTACTGTGGATATAGATACTTTTGTACCTGTTTCCTCCAGCATCTTCACGAGGTCCTTTGCTGTTGTTCTGGGATTGATTTGCACTTTTCACACCAAAGTACTTTCATCTCTAGGAGACAGAATGCGTCTCCTTCCTGAGCTGTATGACGGCTGTGTGGTCCCATGGTGTTTATACTTGCGTACTATTGTTTGTACAGTTGAACGTGGTACCTTCAGGCCTTTGGATATTGCTCCCAAGGATGAACCAGACTTGTGGACGTCTTGGCAGATTTCTTTTGATTTCCCATGATGTCAAACAAAGAGGCACTGAGTTTGAAGGTAGGCCGTGAAATACATCCACAGGTACACCTCTAATTGACTCAAATGATGTCAATTAGCCTATCAGAAGCTTCTAAAGCCATGACATAATTTTCTTGAATTTTCCAAGTTGTTTAAAGGCACAGTCAACTTAGTGTATGTAAACTTTTGACCCACTGGAATTGTGAGACAGTGAATTATAAGTGAAATAATCTGTCTATAAACAACGGTATCCCCTGTATATAGCCAAAACTATAGTTTGTTAACAATACATTTGTGGAGTGGTTAAAAAACTAGTTTTAATGATTCCAACAAAAGTGTATGTAAACTTCCGACTTCAACTGTATTTGGGGAAAATATTGACTTATCGTCTCTCTACAACGTTAGCCCAGAGGATGTGAAACCTAAAAGGAAGTTGAAAGACAGAGAGACAGAGAGAGAGAGAGAGAGAGAGAGAGAGAGAGAGAGAGAGAGACAGAGACAGAGACAGAGAGAGAGAGAGAGACAGAGACAGAGACAGAGACAGAGAGAGAGAGAGAGAGAGAGAGAGAGAGAGAGAGAAAGACAGAGAGAGAGAGAGACAGAGAGAGAGAGAGACAGAGACAGAGAGAGAGAGAGACAGAGAGAGAGACAGAGAGAGAGAGAGAGAGACAGAGAGAGAGAGAGAGAGAGAGACACGTGTTAACATAAAAAAAAATGACACACTGCCTTTTCAGAAATGAAACAACAAATGTAATTCCTAAACAAAAATAAATACATAACATATATATTCAACTTATTTCATCAGCAAAAAATAATTTCCCCTCCTCTACAAAACAAAGCGCTCTTTCGTAAGCCCACTTCTCCTCAAATAATAGGAGATCTTTTACAGCTGAAAAGAACTCAAAATCTACTTTTATTCTTGCTTTCACTAATCCTTTAAAAACACATCTTACATCCTTCCCATATCCCATATCTATCTTATGTTTTCTACTCAGAAAAATTGACATCTTAGCTTGTCCCAAAATAAAATTTAACATTTGACATTTTCTTTTCTGTTGTTTACTATATTGAAACCCCAAAATAAAAACAGTGTTATTGAAAAATTCCCCTACAGCTTTAAACAAAGATTCCAGCATTTCCAATAGAGGTTTTATCCTCTCACACTCCATAAAACAGTGAAAAATGGTTTCTCTTATATTACAAAAAGGACATCCATCTCTAACATCTGAATTAATAACAGATACAAAAGCATTAACTGCAATGATGCCATGTAAAACCCTCCATTGCATATCACCAGTACCCTTTTGTAACGGTGGTTTGTACAGTGCCCTCCATGCTGGCTTTACCCTATCATCAATGCCCAATTTTACCCTCCATGGAGTGTCTTTTCTATTTTTCAATTTATCTTTATTCAACACCTTGACACACCCCTATACAAGTCCTTCCCATTCACCTCATCCAAACCCACCTCCTCCAACCCTCTCAAATCCAGCAATAACGCCTTTCTTTCTGACTCTGGGATATTTGGTGTAATCCCTAGTCTTGGAAATGAGACGTCTTCATCTTGTACCTTCTTCTTGTGGCTACTAAGCATACCCCATTCTTCCGCTGACAGAGCCTTCCTACAGCTCCCCAGCATTTGTCCGACAATCCTTTCCGACCTCATCCCCAAATGTTCTGCCACCCGTCTTCCATCCATTAATGCGGGCCCAGCCATGGCCATTAACTGTCTTAAGGTGATGATTTTCCCCTTCACCAGAATCTTGGAGAAATGTGGAACAGCTGCAGTTGTACAATCCAGTCTTGCCCCATACACCAGAGGTTCCTCCAACAGCCAATGCACTGACTCCGCTGAAGTTCGTCTAGATACCTTCATTATGCTCCACACTCTGAGAAGTCCTCTGTAAAACGGAGGTACTCCCTCCCTAGAAATCTGGCTACTATCAACCAGAAATAAAGCCTTCTTTAAACCTAATCCTCCAACCCGTTGTAATATAAGACCTGCCACCCCTCTCCACACCACATTTTCCGGTCCATAAAGCAACCTTTGAATAAACTGAAACCGGAAAGCAGCAGCCCTACTAGCAAGATGTACAAGACCTTGTCCCCCCTCTTCTTTTGACAAATACA
This sequence comes from Oncorhynchus tshawytscha, assembly GCF_018296145.1. Classification (NCBI taxonomy): domain Eukaryota; kingdom Metazoa; phylum Chordata; class Actinopteri; order Salmoniformes; family Salmonidae; genus Oncorhynchus; species Oncorhynchus tshawytscha. The sequence goes on from NC_056441.1 coordinate 74,095,473, forward strand.
AAACACTTTGTGGAACCCAGTGATATTTATCCCAAAAGAAATCCACAATAATTGCCTGTATCTTAGCCAGAAGGCCAGATGGTGGTTCTAAAACTGACAACCGATGCCACAGTGCAGATGCAATCACATTATTAACTATAATAGTGCGCCCCCTATATGACATACGAGATAATAACCAACGCCATCTCCTCATCCTCCCTTCCACCATTTCAACCACCCCACTCCAATTTTTTTCCATAGTCCCCTCATCTCCTAGGTATACTCCAAGATACTTAAAACCTCCCTTACACCATTCTAGCCCCCCTGGCAAAGCCATGATCCCTCCAGACCATTCTCCAATCTGTAACGCACAACTCTTTTCCCAATTTACCTTTGCAGAGGATATTCCCCTAAAACGATCAACCATTAGACTCAAGCTATCCACCTCCGCTTGATTTTTCACTAACACAACTACATCATCAGCATAGGCTGAGAGACGAATAGGAGGAATATCCTCTGAAAGGCACACCCCTGCAATGTGCCTTCTAATGCTATTTAGTAGTGGCTCTATAGCAATGGCATATAACATCCCTGACATAGAACATCATAGAACATCCCTGATACATCCCTAATACATCCCTAATACCTCTACACACTTTAAAAGGAGCACTCAAACCACCGTTAACTTTCAATACACTTTCAATGTCACCATATATCACCTTTATCATGGCAATAAAACCAGAGCTGAACCCAAACGCCTCAAACGTGTGCCATAAATATTGATGTTCAACTCGGTCAAATGCCTTTTCCTGATCAATTGAAATTAGACCAGCATCCAACCCAATAGCCCTAGAGACGTCCAAAAAATCACGAATCAGAGAAATGTTATCCCCTATCTGCCTGCCAGGAACACAGTAGGACTGATCCGTATGTATGATTTGCCCCATCACCTCCCTCAGCCTGTTGGACAAAGCTTTTGACAATATCTTATAATCAGTGCACAATAAAGCCACCGGCCTCCAGTTCTTCACCTCCCTCGGGTCACCCTTTTTGGGCAGTAGGGTGAGGACAGCCCTTCTGCAGCTTATTGGTAGTAACCCTCCGGTTAAACTATCATTAGCTACTTCTAACCAATCCTCACCCAACATAGCCCAAAAAGACTTAAAAAGTCAACGGGAAGCCCATCAATGCCTGGTGCCCTTCCATTTTCCATGCCTTTTAATGCAGTGTATAAATCCTGCAAAGACAATGGTTGCTCAAGCTCAACCTGAGCTTCTGCAGCCACCTTTGGGAGCCCATCAAAGAACTGCTGTGTCACTGTTTTGTCCTCTTTGTACTCACACTTGTAGAGCTCAGCATAGAACTCTACTGCCCTCTTTCTAATTTCACTAGGGCTAGTGAGCTCTTGTCCAACAGATGATTTGAGACAATGAATAATTTTTCTTTGTCCATTCTTTTCTCTAAACCAAAGAAAAATTTGGATGAGGCATCCATTTCAGATATTCCCTGAAATTTACTTCTCACCAGTGCCCCCTGTGCTCTGATACCCAGCAGGTCTGCCAATGCAGTTTTTCTCCTCTTGAGGGCCTGAGTATGGCCTCGATCTCCTGTGGTCTCAACCAACGTCATGAGTTCCACTATTTCAATCTCTAGGGCTTTCATTGATCTGGTGATATCCTTTGGTGACATTCCTCGTGTATTGATTACAAAATTGCTGAATCTGGATTTTCCCTATATCCCACCACTGTTGAATGGATACAAAACTGGCCTTTTGAGACCTCCATCTCTCCCAAAACAAACTGAAACAGTTCCTGAAGTGAGCATCACTCAATAAAGTTATATTAAAATGCCAGTATGCGCTTTTGGGTTTTACATCGTTAATGAACACCACCTCTGTTATTAAACAATGATCAGAAAATCCCACTGGAGTTATCACACTTGATTTACAAACTTGAGATTGATGCTCAAAAACATAAAACCTATCTAACCTGGCCATAGAGATGATGTTCTCTCTCACATGCGCCCAGGTGTACTGCCTTGTTCCTCCATGTTGACTCCGCCAAATATCACACAATTCATTTGTTACAATGAGGCGTTTTAAAAACATCCTTGAGGCTATATGAGGTTCTTGGTGATTTCTATCTAAATCACTAACTGTGCAGTTAAAATCCCCAGCAATAAACAAATAATCTTCTTTGTTACATTTCTCAATGGTATTTGATAATGTCTCTAAAAAACATACCCTCTCAACTGTCACCACTGGGGCATATACATTTATCAGACACATAGTGATGTTTTCATACCTTGCTCTAACTTTTAATAACCTCCCCTCAACTACCTCTTCAACCTCATATGACAACGGCAAAAACCCTTTTGAGAACAAGATAACCACACCCCCACTTTTTGAGTTTTTATGACTACACACCACTGTCCCCCCCCACTCCTGTTGCCACATAACTTCATTTTCCAAATTACTATGCGTTTCTTGTAGAAAAATGATGTCACTTCCCTTTCCTCTAATTAACTCATACACCATGGCTCTTTTTTTAACATCTCTTGCCCCATTTACGTTTAAAGAAGAAATCTTAAAACTGCTCATGGATAAAAAAAAATATATACAGAGGAAGATACAGCCACCACATCTCTTTACAGAGTTAAGACTGCAACTGAACTCTTTCATTTTCTTTAGAATTTACATCACTTATCACTCTTGTGACCACTTTCTTGAGTCTAGCAATTTCAGGGCTTTTCAAACTTCCCCCTGTAATTTTTGACATCAGAAACTTTGCTGATTCAATAAACAATTCACGTTCAGGAAAAAAATCAGTTACATTGTAATCCTGCATATATTTCTTCCCTTTTGTCAACTTCAAAAATTGACGTATCCTCTCGATCCCATACATCCCTTCCACCCCATTTATCTCACTATATTGTTATGACGCGTCAGATGACTCACTCTCACTATCCTCCCCAGAAGAATACTCCACCATCTCTACACCTTTTTCATCTTCAATTGATTTATCAAACTCTACCTTTCTCTTAGAATTAGACCCTTCACCACCCCTTAAATTCTTACTTTTACTCCTCGGTATTTTGAAAACATCCGCTTCCTTTTCCATTATTTCAATCTCCTCTTGACTTCCAATTTCATTTTCCAGCACCACCTCAGCGACGGCAGTCGCAATCTCACCTACTGTTTCCCCTCCCTCTTTGTTCTGATCTACCACAATTGCCCCCGTATCCACACATCCTTCCTCTCCTGCTTTTCCAACCACATCTGCCCACCTTCTCTCTTCTCCTGCACCCGTAGTATTTTCAGCCCTTCGCGGTGGTGCGTTATTTGCACTCGCACTAAAACTACTACCAGGCTCAGCGCGCTCATTTTCGGGACAACTACGCACCAAATGCCCCTCTCTTCCACATCCAAAGCATTTCATTGATTCAGTAGATGCATATAAGACATAATCAAATCCATCAATCTTAAAGCTAAATGCTAAATTCAGTTCATCTCCTTCCTTTTTTAAAATCATATGCACTTGTCTCCTATGAGACACGACATGTTTCAACAACGGAGATTTGCATCCAAAAAGAACTTTCTTTATTGTAGATACTATTTGACCATGACGAGATAACTCTCACTCTAACACTTCATCTCTAACAAATGGTGGCACGTTAGAAAGCATAACTTTCTTCGCAGGATTCATAAGCGGAAATACCGGCGTCTGTGTTTCCCGCAACACAACACCCCTCTCAACTATTTTATTCACCTTTTCAATTGAATCTAAGAATATCACTACAGCGCTATTCATCCTTGAGGCTGATTTGATGCTATCATACCCAATGATAGCACCCACAGCCAAGCTACATTCTTCCACTGAACACCCGGCCGCAGCAGGAATCTTTACTCCATGCCTCCGACTAAGTTTTTCAAACTCTTCATTTCCACGAGTGGCCATAGCAACCAGCTCCACCCGCTGGTTGTGCCCTCGCGAAAAACCAACCTCAAAGCAAAGATCCCACCACCCCTATACGTGCTTATTGATAGTTTAAACAAGACACCCTTAAAACAACTAAACTAATCAATATATATATATATACCAAAACCCAATAGAGTGAAAAGAAATTCCATTCGCACTCACAATCACTCCTGCTTGACGACTCACTCCCAGCATGCACTCCCAGCATGCACTCCGACGAGAGAGAGAGAGAGAGAGAGAGGATTGCAGATCTGAGTTAAAAGTCTGACATTCTTTCATAATGTGTTCAAATACCAATACAAGTCTCAGTTAGTTTAACCACCAATCACGTTTCTGGTTCCTGACAGCTAAAAGGGAAATATCAGAACACTTTACATGTAAACCCTGAGCTAGCAGCCTTTAATATACTCCCCCAGAATCCTCAGCAGGTTGAGGGCAATCTGGGAGGTGAGTGGGAGAATCCTGATGAAGCTGTACTTGACTGAATCAATATGGAATGGAGAGAAGGAGGAGGAGCTTAAAGTGTGTGCGTGTGGTTGTGCCGGTATGTTCACAAAGATTGAACACGCTTAGAAAAACCTCATTGATTGTGGTTATGGCTGGCAGTTGTCCTATTTGGTTACTAATCTATTTCTGCTGTGTGCTGGGATCAAGAGTTTCTCTCCCTCCTTTCTCCTCCTTTTCTTTTGAATCTCATTGATGGCCGAGCCAGCTGCTGGAAACCCAACTCTCTACTGAAACAGTGAACAGAGAAGTTCATGGAAACGTATAATTGCTCAGTTAGAACTTGTACAAGCAATGATCTGAATGTGCTCATATAAGAAACATCTTCAAGCCGCACAATGTATAAACAGTATAAGTATAAACAACGAAACATCACTATATCACTTTTGATTATCAGAAGCCCATTGAAGGAGGGGAGAAGTACAGCATGATTAAACAGCTAGGAATGTGTTTCTGAGTGAAACTAGCCATTGAAGGAACATAGTAATTGATTCCACTCATCATTCAATGTAAGTATACAAAGTTGAAGTGCACTAAAGTAAGAGGGCCTGGTTGTTTACTGTATGGCTGCCTAAAGTCATTCATCCCTGTGTCAATGCCCTTACAGAAAAAACACATGATTTCACATGTGGAATAATGTGAAAACATGTGTTTTGGGACACTCTTTCAGGTGTAGTTTCATGTTATCACATGTTGCTTTACATGTTGTCACGTTATCACATTAACTTCACAGAAGATCACGTGATCACATGAAAACATGTGTTTTTGGAACAAAGAAAGTGAGATGGATGTAGGGAGGAGGGAGGAGGGAGACACGGAGGAGGGAGACACAGAGGAGGGAGGAGGGAGACAGGGAGGAGGGAGACACGGAGGAGGGAGGAGGGAGACACGGAGGAGGGGACACGGAGGAGGGAGACACGGAGGAGGGAGACACAGAGGAGGGAGGAGGGAGACACAGGGAGGAGGGAGACACGGAGGAGGGAGACACAGAGGAGGGAGGAGGGAGACACGGAGGAGGGAGACACAGAGGAGGGAGGAGGAGGGGACACGGAGGAGGGAGACACGGAGGAGGGAGACACAGAGGAGGGAGGAGGGAGACAGGGAGGAGGAGGAGGGAGACACGGAGGAGGGAGAGGGAGGGAGGGAGACAGGGAGGAGGGAGACACGGAGGAGGGAGGAGGGAGACACAGGGGAGGGAGGAGGGAGGAGACACAGGGAGGAGGGAGGAGGGAGACAGGGAGGAGGGAGACACAGAGGAGGGGAGGGAGGGAGGAGGGAGACACGGAGGAGGGAGGAGGGAGACACGGAGGAGGGAGGAGGGAGACAGGGAGGAGGGAGACACGGAGGAGGGAGGAGGGAGACAGGGAGGAGGGAGACACGGAGGAGGGAGGAGGGAGACACGGAGGATGGAGACACAGAGGAGGAGGGAGGGGAGACAGGGAGGAGGGAGGAGGGAGACACGGAGGAGGGAGACACAGAGGAGGGAGGAGGGAGACAGGGAGGAGGGAGACACGGAGGAGGGAGGAGGGAGACACGGAGGAGGGAGACACAGGAGGAGGGAGGAGGGAGACACGGAGGAGGGAGACACAGAGGAGGGAGGAGGGGAGACAGGGAGGAGGGAGACACGGAGGGAGGAGGAGACAGGGAGGGAGGGACACGGAGGAGGGAGGAGGGAGACACGGAGGAGGGAGACACGGAGGAGGGAGACACGGAGGAGGGAGGAGGATGGAGACAGGGAGGAGGGAGACACGGAGGAGGGAGGAGGGAGACACGGAGGAGGGAGACACGGAGGAGGGAGACACGGAGGATGGAGAGGGAGGAGGGAGACACGGAGGAGGGAGGGAGGAGGGAGACACGGAGGAGGGAGACACGGAGAGGAGACACGGAGGAGGGAGACAGGGAGGAGGGAGACACGGAGGAGGGAGACACGGAGGAGGGAGACACGGAGGAGGGAGACACAGGAGGGAGGGAGGGACAGGAGACAGGAGGGAGACACGGAGGAGGGAGACACGGAGGAGGGAGACACGGAGGAGGGAGACACGGAGGAGGGAGACACGGAGGAGGGAGGGAGACACGGAGGAGGGAGGAGGGAGACAGGAGGGAGAGACACGGAGGGGGAGACACGGAGGAGGGACACGGAGGGGAGACACGGAGGAGGGAGACACGGAGGAGGAGGGAGGAGGGAGACACGGAGGAGAGGAGGAGGAGGGAGGAGGGAGACACGGAGGAGGAGGGAGGAGGGAGACACGGAGGAGGGAGACACGGAGGGAGGGAGACACGGAGGAGGGAGACACGGAGGAGGGAGACACGGAGGAGGGAGACAGGAAGGAGGGAGACACGGAGGAGGGAGACACGGAGGAGAGGGAGACACGGAGGAGGGAGACACGGAGGAGGGAGGAGGGAGACACGGAGGAGGGAGACACGGAGGAGGGGGGGAGACACGGAGGAGGAGACACGGAGGAGGGAGACACGGAGGAGGGAGACACGGAGGAGGGAGGAGGGAGACACGGAGGAGGGAGGAGGGAGACAGGAAGGAGAGAGACACGGAGGAGGGAGACACAGGAGGAGGAGACACGGAGGAGGGAGACACGGAGGAGGGAGACACGGAGGAGGGAGACACGGAGGAGGGAGGAGGGAGACAGGAGGAGGGAGACACGGAGGAGGGAGGAGGGAGACACGGAGGAGGGAGACACGGAGGAGGGAGACAGGGAGGATGGGACAGGAGGAGGGAGACACGGAGGAGGGAGACACGGAGGAGGGAGACACGGAGGAGGGAGACACGGAGGAGGGAGACACGGAGGAGACAGGAGGGAGACACGGAGGAGGGAGACACGGAGGAGGGAGACACGGGGAGACACGGAGGAGGGAGAGGAGGAGGGAGACACGGAGGAGGGAGACACGGAGGAGGGAGAGGAGGAGGGAGACACGGAGGGGAGGAGGGAGACACACGGAGGAGGGAGGGGAGACACGGAGGAGGGAGGAGGGAGACACGGAGGAGGGAGACACGGAGGAGGGAGGAGGGGAGGGGAGACACGGAGGAGGGAGGAGGAGAGGAGGGGAGACACGGCGGAGGGAGACACGGGGAGGGAGACACGGAGGAGGAGACACGGAGGAGGGAAACACGGCGGAGGGAGACACGGATGTGGGAGACATGGATGAGGGAGACAGGGCTGAGGGAGACAGGGAGGAGGGAGACAGGGGGAGGGAGACAGGGCTGAGGGAGACAGGGGAGGAAGACAGGGGGAGGGAGACAGGAAGAAGGGAGACATGGATGAGGGAGACATGGATGGGGGAGACATTTATGAGGGAGACAGGGCTGAGGGAGACAGGGCTGAGGGAGACAGGGCTGAGGGAGACAGGGAGGAGGGAGACAAGGGGAGGGAGACAGGAAGTAGGGAGACATGGATGAGGGAGACAGACCTGAGGGAGACAGTGCTGAGGGAGACAGGGCTGAGGGAGACAGGGCTGAGGGAGAAAGGCAGGAGGGAGACAAGGGGAGGGAGACAGGAAGTAGGGAGACATGGATGAGGGAGACAGGCAGGAGGGAGACAGGGAGACAGGCAGGAGGGAGACAAGGGGAGGAGACAGGAACAGGGACATGGATGAGGGAGACAGGCAGGAGGGAGAGGGCAGGGAGACAGGCAGGAGGGAGACAGGAAGTAGGGAGACATGGATGAGGGAGACAGACCTGAGGGAGACAGGCAGGAGGGAGACAGAGCTGAGGGAGACAGGGCTGAGGGAGAAAGGCAGGAGGGAGACAGCAGGGAGGGAGACAGCGGGGATGGAGACAGGGTGGAGGGAGACAGGGCGGAGGGATACATGGAAGGATAAACAAAGACAGAAAAGAAAGAGAGATAGAACGATAGATAGACAGCGAGAGAGTGAAATGTATTGGCTGACAAGCTTGTGAACCATGTCAAAATCCAATACTGCAATTTCAGTTGAGGTATGTGAGAGATCAGAAAAAGTAGATTTTGGTTTTATTGCAAAAGAAAATTGAAGTGCCAGCTATTGAGCTCCATCAATTATAGATACCATCACGGCTTGTCAAGGTTGAGTTATCACTGTTATATCACTGTTATATAGACACACGCACACACATGCACACCACACACAACTCATCCTTGTTACTCAACCTCTTCCCTTTCCATCTATTTCCCTCTCAGAGGTTTTTAGAAATCTTTGCACCTTTATTCAAAATCTAAATCAGAAATACCTTATTTACATAAGTATTCAGACCCTTTGCTATAAGACTCGAAATTGAGCTCAGGTGCATCCTGTTTCCATTGATCATCCTTAAGATGTTTCCAGAACTTCATTGTAGTCCACCTTGGTAAATTCAATTGATTGAACATGATTTGGAAAGGCATACACCTGTCTATAAAAGGTCCCACAGTTCACAGTGCATGTCAGAGCAACAACCAAGCCATGAGGTCGAAGGAATTGTCAGTAGAGCTCCGATACATGATTGTGTCGAGGCACAGATCTGGGGAAGGTTACCAAAAAATGTCTGCAGCATTGAAGGTCCCCAAGAACACAGTGACTTCCATCATTCATGAAATGATGGGAATAGTTTAGAACCATCAAGACTCTTCCTAGATCTGGCCACCCGGCCAAACTCCGCAATCAGGGGAGAAGGGCCTTGGTCAGGGAGATGACCAAGAACCTAATGTTCACTCTGACAGAGCTCTAGAATTCCTCTGTGGAGATGGGAGAACCTTCCAGAAGGAAGACTCTACCAATCAGGCCTTTAAGGTAGAGTGGCCAGATTGAAGCCACTCCTCAGTAAAAGGCACATGACAGACCACTTGGAGTTTTCCAAAAGGCACCTAAAGACTCTCAGACCATGAGAAACAAGATTGAACTCTTTGGCCTGAATGCCAAGCATCACGTCTGGAGGACACCTTGCACCATCCCTACGGTGAAGCATGGTGGTGGAAGCATCATACTGTGGGGATGTTTTTCATCTAGTCAGAGTCGAGGCAAAGATGAACGGAGCAAAGTACAGAGAGATTCTTGATGAAAACCTGCTCCAGAGCACTCAGGACCTCAGACCGGGGTGAAGGTTCACCTTCCAACAGGACAACGACCCTAAACACACAGCCAAGATAACGCAGGAGTGGCTTCGGGACAAGTCTCTGAATGTCCTTGAATGGTCCAAGCAGAGCTCGGACTTGAACCCGATCGAACATCTCTGAGAGACCTGAAAATAGCTGTGCAGCAACGCTCCCCATCCAACCTGACAGAGTTTGAGGATCTGCAGAAAATAATGTAAATGTAAATGTCATATTTCAGTTTTTTTGCTTTGTCATTATGGGGTATTGTGTGTAGATTGGTGAGGGGAAAAAACGATGTAAACAATTTTAGAATAGGGCTCTATCGTAACAACGAAAAAGTCAAGGGAATACTTTCCGAATGCAACAGCAAATGCTAGTTGGGTTGTGAAAATCATCATCTTATTTTTAAATGTTCAGCCTTTGTATTTCTTTTGATTGGCATCGCCAACCTGTTCTACTCACCACCTCTGTCACTGTGAACTGGCCACATGGTGGAGTGTGTGCTGGTAAATTCATGGCTTTAACATGATTGCATGCGTGCCTCTCATTAGGGCAAGTCCTTTTAGGATGTCCATTCTCCTCATTCAGGAAGTGCTGTTGTGAGGACATTTTATCGTTTGTTCAAGTGAACTATTTTTGCCTTCATTTTTCATCATGTGTACATTTGGAAAATAACCTCTGGATCCTATCTTCTTATCACCTGTACTGTTTATAATAAATAAGACATAGTTCTGCATAGTTCTGCAGCTGATCCTCCCTCAGTCCCTCAGTCTAGTTAGATGGAGTCTGCTTCTCTACTCCATCTAACTAGCCTGCTGGGCCATCTATCTCCACACTCTCTCAGATACTGCCTCATAACTGTGGAGAAAGTGCAGGCCTGTGTAAGTGTGCCTATGTGCATGCTTGTAGAGCGTTGGTTGCAGCTCTGGCCTGGGTGTGTTTGCACTGGTCATACAGAGGTTTCAAAGGGTTTTATCGCAGCACATTAGCAGAGCTTGTAGCAGTTATCACTGCACTGACTGCAGTGGGTCCACCATTAAGTGTTGATAAGAGACAATACAGCTAGTATGTGTTTATGTACTGTGACATACCAGTGTACAGCCGACAGTTGGGAAAGGGGAGGGCGGAGGGGTGAGGGGGAGGGCGTCAAAATTCCCTATCCCAGCAATGTCAACTATTTCATTCAGTTCTCTAGAGAGCTGAGCCGTCTGTCAAATGGAGTACTCAGCTGTCTCCTTCCTCAGGCATTCCCACAGCCGTATCGCAGAGCCCCGCTTAACACTAATGCAACACTATCACTTACACCCACACACGCAAGCTCGCACACACGTCCCTACACACACAGAACATGTTTATAGTATGGGAGTGATGTAAGGTTAGATGGATATTTCACTATTAGGACCTAGAGTCTAGGTGTTCCTAACGGCAGCAGCACCAGATGTACAGTATTATCTGCTAGTCATGTTTAGACATGTATGTTCAACATCACCTCATGTGTAATCCCAATTCATCAGTGATATTGCTGTGCTGTGTATAACTATGTGAAGGGTGTTATGTCTCATAATGCTGATTTGTTATGATGTGACAGTAAACTGCAAGAGGACGGAAGGGGGTGGAGGGGAGGTGGGTGAGATGAGGGGGCCTCCTTGGGGAAGACAGAGGAGAGAGAGAGAGAGAGAGCGTGTGTACGTGCGTGCGTGTGCGTGCGTGTGCGCATGTGTTCGTGTGCGTGCGTGTGTGTGTGCGTGTATTTGTGTCTCATTATCAGGAGACCTGGGTGGAGACTCCTCCAGGAGATCTGTGAGTGAGCCACGGGAGATGATGACTTCATTACCACCTGAAAGGTAGATGAAAACATTGAATCCTCCCTCCCTCCTCCTCTCATCCCTCCTCCTCTCATCCCTCCTCCTCTCATCTCTCCATCCGTAAAACAACCTTAAAGTCAAGCCCCAAATCTCTCCAGAGGCAGAGAAGAAAAACAAGGTAAAGAACATTCAATAATAGCAATCATAAAACAACATTATTTGGCCTGCTCTCTAGCCTCTCTAGCCTTCACCTCATTCTTTGTTTTGCTGCACCTTTGATTTACTTTCATTACTCTGCTTCCCCTTGGCAGCGAGAGAGCATGAGGAATAACACAGAAACATATTCATAATCATAATTTAAAATAGCGCTATGGATTTCTGGTGTGAAGCCAGACAAGGCCTAGGTGGTGTATCGATTTTAACTCCTGTACTCCTGTATTCCCTGCTGCCTGGCTGCTGTCACAACAGAAACACAGCCACAGACGTTATTTACTGTTGAGACCGCCATGTCATGCTGAGCCACTTCTCCCTCTCTTATCCTCCCTTTACGTCTCCCTCTCTCGCTCCTCGAACCCCCCCTGCTCTTTCATTCTACATCTCTTCCTCCCTCCTGTTACTCAACTGGTCCTGCTGTCCTTGTGTCTCCATAGAAGAATGATATCAAAGTGTCTCCCAGCTGGCTTTCTGTGTTTCTCCTCTGCATGATAAAGGTTACCCACAGTAGGAGCTGAGAGAGATTCAATTTGCAATCTGTACCTCTGACAGGGGCGCACCAGTCGTGTGTGTTTGTGTGTGTGTCCTAGTCATCCAAACAGAGAGACACACACACGCGCACACACAAACCCTGAATGGCGACACATGTCACTGTACACTGAGACCATATCATAGTTGCAGGCTAACATAACCACACCAATACATTCCATCTACATAACGACCTGAATCAACACACACAAACACACCCAGGACACGGAGAGGCGCCATGCTACACCAGGTAGCGCCCAGAGAGAGCCGTGTTAAGCCCATTTTATGTTCGGCCCCTGGGCCTGCAGGGATTCTCTTCCCCAGCCAGGAACCTCCTGACAAAGACAGGAAGTTGAACCCTGCCGCCTTGCAGAGCCCCAGGGGAATAATTTCAGCGTGACCCACGTGATGGATAAGCTGCTATTCCAGAACTGCTGTTGACCTTCGCTCAATCAGTGGCCCTGCAGGCAGACAGATAGACGGTGTGGTGGGGACTCAGGTCCACACAATGGAACAGAACAAACAAGGTAATGGAGCCTAACAAAGCCACACTTCAGGAGGACTGCATGGCTTTTAGAGAAAGTTGTGCTCTACAGGAGGAACGTGAGGACGTGAGTTAAAAAGTCATCATTCATGAGATGTGGTTACAGGTGACATGATGAGATTAACCTTAACCTCTCCTCAGAGGTACATGCATCTTTCCATCTCAGATGGATTCATATGAATCAGAAAAGTCTGTATCTTTCATTCCAATCCATTCCATTCTGTGGGACATTCTCAATTGCATTCTCCTCGCATCCCCTCTCCTCGCCTCCTTCTCAAACCCCATTGGAGGAGACGGTCAGAGGGGAGGGGACAGGAGTAGTATGCAATTTGGATTCTCCATCTGTCTATGTGACTGCTCTAGAACTGCTCTCTCACACAATGTCTACTTCTCTCTCTTTCACTCTCTATCTCCCTTCTTGATCTCTCCCTTCTCTCTCCCTCTCTCTCAGCCCTATGCTGTACAGTGTAGAGGTCTCTCCAGGGAATAGTGATTGTGTCCTAGGGATCAAAGACTCACAGACAGACCTGACCTATTTTGCAGCTGAGGCAGACATTTCTCCATCTCTCTCTGCCTCTCTTCCTCTCTATACCTGCCTCTTCCTCTCCGTCTGTCTCTGTCTCTCTCTCTAGAAGGATAGCTTCTATAATTTGCATTCTGAGTTCATCACACACACACACACACACACACACACACACACACACGAGCATACACAAAGCTAGTCGGTGCCGCAGGCAGCACAACACCTTTTCAATAAATATTTGTAGCAGAGTGAGTGCTGCTGCGTGTGTTGTGATGGATCGCTAGATGAATTAGCTCTTGACAAAGAAGTAACGTAGCAGTAATGACCAAACTCAATTAGCTCAGCTCTGTCTCTCCGGGTTAAGACTGTCCCTTAAAGCAGATAGACACCCATAAATCCAGATTATTTTAGCTAACAAGCACCCACACCAGCACCAATAAATCGCACACATACACACACACACACACACACACACACAAATGGATGCATGGATCCATGTATAGCGCACACACACACACAAACACACACACACACACACACTGTCACGTTCTGACCATAGTTCTTTTGTGTATTCTTTGTTTTAGTGTTGGTCCGGGCGTGAGCTGAGTGGGCATTCTATGTTGTGTGTCTAGTTTTCCCATTTCTATGTTTGGCCTGATATGGTTCTCAATCAGAGACAGGTGTTAGTCATTGTCTATGATTGGGAACCATATTTAGGTAGCCTGTTTTGTGTTGGATTTTGTCGGTGGTTGTCTTCTGTCTTTGTGTCTATGCACCAGATAGGACTGTTTCGATTTTTTCACATTTGTTGTTTTTGTATTTTGTAGTGTTCACGTTTATTGTCCTTATTAAACATGTTGAACACTAACCACGCTGCATTTTGGTCCTCCTCTCCTTCAACCGAAGAAAACCGTTACACACACACACACATACACACACACACACACTTGTCCAGTAGCGAGCTTTCACAGGGTCCCTCATCTCGGGGTGTTTGCTTAAGTAAAAGTTTAATAACGACTAACATCTGAGAAAACACAGCAGGGTTTGGTCTAGACACTGACAGACTGGACACACAGAGTCTTTGGTCCTGAGTTAGCTGACCCATAGTCTGACACACACACACTTCTAGGCCCAATCCTTCACTGATGTCCCCTTGAGCTCTCTAAGAATATCACATTTCTTTGTTTTGGCAGACAGGTTTGTGTTTTCTACATCAAGGTGCTTCTAAATACTGTCAATGCAGATATAGTGCATTCAGAAAGTATTCAGACCTCGAGACATTTTCAACATTTTGTTATGTTACAGCCTTGTTCTAAAATTGATTAAATGTTTTTTTTCCTCATCAATCTACACAGAATACCCCATAATAATAAAGGAAAAACAGGTTTTTATAAATGTATGCAAATGTATTAAAAACTCAGTACTTTGTTGAAGCACCTTTGGCAGTGATTACAGCCTCTGTTCATCTTTGCCTAGATCCTGACTAGTCTCCAAGTCCCTGCCGCTGAAAAACATCCCCACAGCATGATGCTTCCACAACCATGCTTCACCGTAGGGATGGTGCCAGGTTTCCTCCAGACGTGATGCTTGGCATTCAGGCCAAAGTGTTCAATCTTGGTTTCATCAGAACAGAGAATCTTGTTTCTCATGGTATGAGAGTCCTTAGGTGCCTTTTGGCAAACTCCAAGTGGTCTGTCATGTGCCTTTTACTGAGGAGTGGCTTCAATCTGGCCACTCTACCATAAAGGCCTGATTGGACTGCTGCAGAGATGGTCGTCCTTCTGGACGGTTCTCCCATCTCCACAGAGGAACTCCAGAGCTCTGTCAGAGTGAACATTGGGTCCCTAATGAAAGAGGTCTGAATAAGTAATAGAGTCACAAGAAGTTAACCGATTTATTTTACATATTAATTTATTTTTTGGTCCTTAAATTAAACTTGTATACTTTTTTATCACAATTTTCTTTAACCAATTTGGTCTTTAATTTTTTTGTTGCAATTAGTATATTTGAGTTTAACCGAAATATTTGTTGTAATATTTGTTCTGTCTTTTCTGGTGGATTAAACTGAAATTGCAACCAACTTTCAATGGCTTGTTTTTAAAAAAGCAACATTATATTATAAAATAACCAAATGTGAGAGGTAATCTGAATAAAGGGGAAAAGGCCATTCTTGAACAAGGGGTGGGATATTCTTACTAATCTGCTAGAGAATCAATTCGGATTTAAGAATAACTTTTGTATGACTGAAGCCTTTAGTGAGAGGATCAGTGCTCCAATATTTCATAATTTCTGCCTTCCGAAATCATATTAATTATATAAATAGGCCCATTTAATTTTGTCTGGCTCATCGTTCGCCAGGTGTAGGCTAGGCCATAAGCAAATATGTATACTGAGATATGACTACAGAGCTAATCAAGGTGATTTAAAAAAATAGACAGGTATTTTCCTTTCCATGGTAGCAAGATCTTATCTATTTTTGCTAACTTTCTATTAAAATGATTGCAGTGAGATAATTTTTTTCTTTTAAGATAGGAATACCGAGTATGTCTACTTCACCATCAGACAATTTTATTGGTAATGTATAAGTTTTTGTGATCCAATACGTAATACAGTAAACTAAAATTGGTTGTAAAAAGTATCTAGGTCCTCTCTGAGGTTGTTGATGGATCCAAATTGCGGATTTAAAAGAAAACCTGAATCATCTGCGTACAATGACACCTTTGTTTTTAAGCCCCCGATTTCCCTTGATATTATTGTTGGATCAGATTTGAATAATAAATAGCTATGCAGATAGTGGACAACCTTGTTTTACTCCTCTTGACAGTTTAATACTTTCTGAGAAGTAGCAAATGTTTACTATTTTACACCTAGGGTTACTATACATAACTTTAAACCATTGTATGAGAGATTCTCCAAAATTGACATATTCCAGGCATTAAAATATAAATTCAAGTCGTACTTTATCAAAGCCTTTTCAAAGTCAGCGATGACGAACTGGCCTGGTTTCCCAGATTTTCATAGGGTTCTATTGTTTCCAGTACTTATATAATCTCCAATGTATCGTCCATGAAAAAAACCTGTCTGATTTGGATGAAAAACATCCAACATAACCTTAAAAAAAAATTCAACCATTATTTAATTAGGAATCTATCGATGCACATGTGCGTCAATCAAAGTAACATCATTTTAGAAATCCCCATCAAAATCTGTCAGTTTAAACTGGAGAAATCAGGTTTTTTTGCAATGTAAGGTGGCGGAGCTACAGCAATGTTTGTCAGACTATGAGACATCCAGAAAATCGGTCTTCTCACAAAAACACCTGTAGTGTCCGGTTTGGCCTACAAAATATTAAGGAAAGGGGAGACTCAAGAACACGATGGTGTTCTCTGTTTTGTTCTACAGCCCCCAGAGGTGGACTCATCTGAAGTTGCTTCCGAACCGTCTGAACTATTATGACCCCACCATGGAAAGGGGAGACTCTCACAAACACGATGGTGTTCTCTGTTTTGGTCGATGGCCCCCACAAGTGTCACGGGACTCGTCTGAAGTTAACACATACAAACCAATGGGAGTATTGAGGTAGTTTTGTGCCCCAAAGCATAAGGGGTGAAATACAGTCATATGAAAAAGTTTGGGCACCCCTCTGATGCTGCATAATAATGTACTCTGTCATCACAGAAAAGGATGACTGTCGCATGCCATTCATTTTCTAATAAAAGCTGAGTACTGGGGTATTGTCCAGACAAAGATTTTAGTGTAGCAATATTAAGTTGTATGAAATTAAATCAGATGTGAAAAATAGGCTATGCTAAAATGTGGGCACCCTGGTCATTCTGTTGATTTGAATACCTGTAACTACTTAGCACTGATTAATTGGAACACACAATTGGTTTGGTGAGCTCATTAAGCCTTGAACTTCATAGACAAGTGCATCCAATCATGAGAAAAGGTATTTAAGGTGGCATTTAAGGTGGCAAGTTGTTGTTCTCTTTGAAGAGTGGCAACGTGGGGGCCTCAAAACAACTCTCAAATGACCTGAAAACAAAGATTGTTCAACATTATGGTTTATAGGAAGGCTACAAAAAGCTATCGCAGAGATTTAAGCTGTCAGTGTCCACTGTGAGGAACATAGTGAGGAAATGGAAGACCACAGGCACAGTTCTTGTTCAGGACAGAAGTGGCAGGCCAAGTAAAATATCGGAGAGGCGAAGGATGGTGAGAACGGTCAAAAACAGCCCACAGACCACCTCCAAAGACCTACATCATCATCTTGCTGCAGATGGTGTCACTATGCATCGTTCAACAATTCAGCGCACTTTGCACAAGGAGAAGCTGTATGGGAGGGTGATGCGGAAGAAGCCTTTTCTGCACACACGCCACAAACAGAGTCGCTTGAGGTATGCAAACACACATTTGGACAAGCCAGCTTCATTTTGGAATAAGGTGCTGTGGACTGACGAAACAAAGATTGAGTTATTTGGTTATAAGAAGGGACGTTATGCATGGCGGCAAAAGAACACAGCGTTCCAAGAAAAACACTTGCTACCCACAGTAAAATTTGGTGGGGGTTCCATCATGCTGTGGGGCTGTGTGGCCAGTGCCGGTACTGGGAATCTTGTTAAAGTTGAGGGTCGCATGGATTCCACTCAATATCAGCAGATTCTTGGGAATAATGTTGAAGAATCAGTCACAAAGTTGATGTTACGCCGGGGCTGGATATTTCAACAACACAACGACCCAAAACACTGCTCAAAATCTACCAGGGCATTTATGCAGAGGAACAAGTACAATGTTCTGAAATGGCCATCCCAGTCCCCAGACCTGAATATCATTGAGAATCTGTGGGATGATTTGAAGCGGGCTGTCCGTGCTCGGCAACCATCAAACCTAACTGAACTGGAGATGTTTTGTAAGGAGGAATGGTCCAAAATACCTTCATCCAGAATCCAGACACTCATTAGAGGCTATGGGAAGTGTCTAGAGGCTGTTATTTTAGCAAAAGGAGGCTCTACTAAATATTGATGTGATTTTTTTATTGGGGTGCCCAAATTTATGCACCTGTCTAATTTTTTTTGATGCATATTGAACATTTTCTGTTAATCCAATAAACCTAATTTCACTACTGAAATATTACTGTGTCCATCAGTTATTTGATAGATCAAAATGAAATTGCTGATCCAAACACCCAATTATTTATTAATAGAAATCATGGAAATTGTCAGGGGTGCCTAAACTTCTTCATATGACTGTATGTGTCCCCCCCCCATGCATTGACCACCTCAAATCCTCAAATCTATAGTCTGAAATCTATAGTTCTCTCTATAGAGACTACGTCCACAATGTCTGTTCTAGTAGTGACTACCTCCACTCTATATTCTGTTCGAGCAGTGACTAACTCCACTCTTTAGTCCGTTCTAGCAGTGACCACCTCCACATTTTAGTTTGTTCTAGCAGTGACTACCTCCACTCTATAGTCTGTTCCCAGCAGTGACTACCTCCGCTCTTTAGTCTGTTCTAGCAGTGACTACCTCCAATCTATAGTCTGTTTTAGCAGTGACTACCTCCACTCTATAGTCTGTTCTAACAGTGACTACCTCCACTCTATACTCTGTTCTAGCAGTGACTACCTCCACTCTATAGTCTGTTCTAGCAGTGACTACCTCCACTCACTCTGACTACCTCCACTTATGTTCTAGCAGTGACTACCTCCACTCATTAGTCTGTTCTAATAGTGACTACCTCCAATCTATAGTCTGTACTAGCAGTGACTACCTCCACTCTATAGTCTGTTCTAGCAGTGACTACATCCACTCTATAGTCTGTTCTAGCAGTGACTACCTCCACTCTATAGTCTGTTCTAGCAGTGACTACCTCCACTCTATAGTCTGTTCTAGCAGTGACTACCTCCACTCTATAGTCTGTTCTAGCAGTGACTACATCCACTCTATAGTCTGTTCTAGCAGTGACTACCTCCACTCTATAGTCTGTTCTAGCAGTGACTACCTCCACTCTATAGTCTGTTCTAGCAGAGACTACCTCCACTCTATAGTCTGTTCTAGCAGTGACTACCTCCACTCTATAGTCTGTTCTAGCAGTGACTACCTCCACTCTATAGTCTGTTCTAGCAGTGACTACCTCCACTCTATAGTCTGTTCTAGCAGTGACTACCTCCACTCTATAGCCTGTTCTAATAGTGACTACCTCCACTCTATAGTCTGTACTAGCAGTGACTACCTCCATTCTATTGTCTGTTCTAGCGGTGACTACTTCCATTCTATTGTCTGATCTAGCAGTGACTTCCTCCACTCTTTAGTCTGTTCTAGCAATGACTACCTACACACTTTAGTGTGTTCTAGCACTGACTACCTCCACTCTTTGGTCTGTTTTAGTTGTGACTACCTCCACTCTTTAGTTTATTCAAGCAGTGACCACCTCCATTCTTTAGTCCGTTCTAGCAGTGACTACCTCCACTCTATAGTCTGTTCTAGCAGTGACTACCTCCACTCTATAGTCTGTTCTAGCAGTGACTACCTCAACTCTATTGTCTGTTCTAGCAGTGACTACCTCCACTCTATAGTCTGTTCTAGCAGTGACTATCTCCACTCTATAGTCTGTTCTAGCAGTGACTACCTCCACTCTATAGTCTGTTCTAGCAGTGACTACCTCCACTCTATAGGCTGTTCTAGCAGTGACTACCTCCACTCTATATTATGTTCTAGCAGTGACTACCTCCACTCCAAATTATGTTCTTGCAGTGACTATTTCCACTCATTAGTCTGTTCTAGCAGTGACTACCTCCAATCTATAGTCGGTACTAACAGTGACTACCTCCACTCTATAGTCTGTTCTAGCAGTGACTACATCCACTCTATAGTCTGTTCTAGCATTGACTACCTCCACTCTATAGTCTGTTCTAGCAGTGACTACATCCACTCTATAGTCTGTTCTAGCAGTGACTACCTCCACTCTATATTCTGTTCTAGCAGTGACTACCTCCACTCTATAGTCTTTTCTAGCAGTGACTACCTCCACTCTAAATTATGTTCTAGCAGTGACTACCTCCACTCTAAATTATGTTCTTGCAGTGACTACCTCCACTCATTAGTCTGTTCTAGCAGTGACTACCTCCAATCTATAGTCTGTACTAACAGTGACTACCTCCACTCTATAGTCTGTTCTAGCAGTGACTACATCCACTCTATTGTCTGTTCTAGCATTGACTACCTCCACTCTATAGTCTGTTCTAGCAGTGACTACATCCACTCTATAGTCTGTTCTAGCAGTGACTACCTCCATTCTATAGTCTGTACTAGCAGTGACAACATCCACTCTATAGTCTTTTCTAGCAGTGACTACCTCCACTCTAAAGTCTGTTCTAGCAGTGACTACCTCCACTCTATAGTCTGTACTAGCAGTGACTACCTCCACTATATAGTCTGTACTAGCAGTGACTACCTCCACTCTATAGTCTGTACTAGCAGTGACTACCTGCATTCTATTGTCTGTTCTAGTGGTGACTACTTCCATTCTATTGTCTGATCTAGCAGTGACTTCCTCCACTCATTAGTCTGTTTTAGCACTGACTACCTCCACTCGTAGGTCTGTTTTAGTTGTGATTACCTCCACTCTTTAGTTTGTTCAAGCAGTGACTAACTCCACTCATTAGTCTGTTCTAGCAGTGACTACCTCCACTCTATAGTCTGTTCTAGCAGTGACTACCTCCACTCTATAGGCTGTTCTTGCAGTGACTACCTCCACTCTAAATTATGTTCTTGCAGTGACTACCTCCACTCATTAGTCTGTTCTAGCAGTGACTACCTCCAATCTATAGTCTGTACTAACAGTGACTACCTCCACTCTATAGTCTGTTCTAGCAGTGACTACATCCACTCTATTGTCTGTTCTAGCATTGACTACCTCCACTCTATAGTCTGTTCTAGCAGTGACTACATCCACTCTATAGTCTGTTCTAGCAGTGACTACCTCCACTCTATAGTCTGTTCTAGCAGTGACTACCTCCACTCTATAGTCTGTTCTAGCAGTGACTACCTCCACTCTAAATTATGTTCTAGCAGTGACTACCTCCACTCATTAGTCTGTTCTAGCAGTGACTACCTCCAATCTATAGTCTGTTCTAGCAGTGACTACCTCCACTCTATAGTATGTTCTAGCAGTGACTCTCCAGCAGTGTTCTAGCAGTGACTATCCACTCTATAGTCTGTTCTAGCAGTGACTACCTCCACTCTTTAGTCTGTTCTAGCAGTGACTACCTCCAATCTATAGTCTGTTTTAGCAGTGACTACCTCCACTCTATAGTCTGTTCTAACAGTGACTACCTCCACTCTATACTCTGTTCTAGCAGTGACTACCTCCACTCTATAGCCTGTTCTAATAGTGACTACCTCCACTCTATAGTCTGTACTAGCAGTGACTACCTCCACTCTATAGTCTGTTCTAGCAGTGACTACCTCCACTCTATAGTATGTTCTAGCACTGACTTCCTCCACTCATTAGTCTGTTCTAGCAGTGACTACCTCCACTCTATAGTCTGTTCTAGCAGTGACTACCTCCACTCTATAGTCTGTTCTAGCAGTGACTACCTCCACTCTATAGCCTGTTCTAATAGTGACTACCTCCACTCTATAGTCTGTACTAGCAGTGACTACCTCCATTCTATTGTCTGTTCTAGCGGTGACTACTTCCATTCTATTGTCTGATCTAGCAGTGACTACCTCCACTCATTAGTCTGTTCTAGCAATGACTACCTCCACTCGTAGGTCTGTTTTAGTTGTGATTACCTCCACTCTTTAGTTTGTTCAAGCAGTGACTAACTCCACTCATTAGTCTATTCTAGCAGTGACTACCTCCACTCTATAGTCTGTTCTAGCAGTGACTACCTCCACTCTATAGTCTGTTCTAGCAGTGACTACCTCCACTCTATAGGCTGTTCTTGCAGTGACTACCTCCACTCTTTAGTTTGTTCTAACAGTGACTAACTCCACTCATTAGTCTGTTCTAGCAGTGACTACCTCCACTCTATAGTCTGTTCTAGCAGTGACTACCTCCACTCTATAGTCTGTTCTAGCAGTGACTACCTCCTATAGTCTGTTCTAGCAGTGACTACATCCACTAGCTAAATTATGTTCTTGCAGTGACTACCTCCACTCTAAATTATGTTCTAGCAGTGACTACCTCCACTCATTAGTCTGTTCTAGCAGTGACTACCTCCAATCTATAGTCTGTACTAACAGTGACTACCTCCACTCATTAGTCTGTTCTAGCATTGACTACCTCCACTCTATAGTCTGTTCTAGCAGTGACTAACTCCACTCTATAGTCTTTTCTAGCAGTGACTACCTCCACTCTATAGGCTGTTCTAGCAGTGACTACCTCCACTCTAAATTATGTTCTAGCAGTGACTACCTCCAATCTATAGTCTGTACTAACAGTGACTACCTCCACTCTATAGTCTGTTCTAGCATTGACTACCTCCACTCTATAGTCTGTTCTAGCAGTGACTAACTCCACTCTATAGTCTTTTCTAGCAGTGACTACCTCCACTCTAAATTATGTTCTAGCAGTGACTACCTCCACTCTAAATTATGTTCTTGCAGTGACTACCTCCACTCATTAGTCTGTTCTAGCAGTGACTACCTCCAATCTATAGTCTGTTCTAGCAGTGACTACATCCACTCTATTGTCTGTTCTAGCATTGACTACCTCCACTCTATAGTCTGTTCTAGCAGTGACTACATCCACTCTATAGTCTGTTCTAGCAGTGACTACCTCCATTCTATAGTCTGTTCTAGCAGTGACTACCTCCACTCTATAGTCTGTTCTAGCAGTGACTACCTCCACTCTATAGTCTGTTCTAGCAGTGACTACCTCCACTCTATAGTCTGTTCTAGCAGTGACTACCTCCACTCTATAGTCTGTACTAGCAGTGACTACCTCCACTCTATAGTCTGTTCTAGCAGTGACTACCTCCACTCTATAGTCTGTACTAGCAGTGACTACCTCCACTCTATAGTCTGTACTAGCAGTAACTTCCTCCACTCTATAGTCTGTTCTAGCAGTGACTACCTCCACTCTATAGTCTGTTCTAGCAGTGACTACCTCCACTCTTTAGTCTGTTCTAGCAGTGACTACCTCCACTCTATAGTCTGTTCTAGCAGTGACTACCTCCCCTCTATAGTCTGTACTAGCAGTGACTACCTCCCCTCTATAGTCTGTACTAGCAGTGACTTCCTCCACTCTATAGTCTGTTCTAGCAGTGACTACCTCCACTCTATAGTCTGTACTAGCAGTGACTTCCTCCACTCTCTAGTCTGTTCTAGCAGTTACTCCCTCCACTTTTCACCTTTTCCTCTGCGGCTGTCTCTCAGCTCCATCCTGTCAATAGACTTCTTCCTCTTTCAAACCTGTACTTCTCCACATTTTGAAATCAATCTCTCTCTTCCTCCTTCTCTCTGCTGTTCCCACATCTGTGACTATAACTGTGGTTGGGAGTGTGGGAGGAGGGACCCTTACCCTTTCCATTAACACAACCTCTCCATCACCCCTCCCTCCTCCCTCCCTCATTTCTGTCTTTCTTTCTTACACTCAACACTCCTCCTCTCTC
This sequence comes from Oncorhynchus tshawytscha, assembly GCF_018296145.1. Lineage (NCBI taxonomy): Eukaryota > Metazoa > Chordata > Actinopteri > Salmoniformes > Salmonidae > Oncorhynchus > Oncorhynchus tshawytscha. The sequence goes on from NC_056441.1 coordinate 74,119,224, forward strand.
TCCCCCTCCCTCCCTCTGTCTGCAATGTCAAGCACTCCCTCACTTTATCACTCTCCCTCTATCTGGTTCCCATGTCAACAGAGTATCCTCTCTATGCGTCTGATTGGCTCAGGTCAATAGCTTTGTTTGGGCATCTACATTCAGGATTTGTTGGCATGTTTTAAAGGGAAAATACGTCACGGTTTGGGCCCTGACAAACAAGCCAAGTAGCTAACATACATTCAGACTCAAACGCGTATACTTCCACACACACACACACGAGCATACACAAAGCTAGTCGGTGCCGCAGGCAGCACAACACATTCAAGTTTGAGCTAGACCCGCTCCAGCTCTCAGGTTGTGGGAGGAAATTCTTGCTCCGCCCTGCTATACAGTATGACATCAGAGAGAGTGTATGGTAGTGTATGGGTGTCAGACAGAGGCTGGAGGGCATGGAGAAACTGGCAGGGTGAGAGGGGAACAGCCTGGTCAGGAGAGGAGGGGTTCTATCAATAACAGTGATGTCAGTGCAGGATGAAGAGTAGAGGTCAACAAGACAGTATAGAAATCATATACTAGAAAATCTGCTTTGAAAAAAATATAGCCCAATAATGGACTAAAGGAGCCTAACATCACTCCTTAGTTCAAGGACCTGACATGTTCTGTTAAAAAAGGTGAATAAGCTCTGGAAGCCCAAAACAGCCAAATACTCAGTGTAAATGTGAATTGATTCTTAGTTGGGGTAAGGTTCTTGAAACATAAATTCCTCTACTTTCATATCACATCAAAATAACTGTTCACTGTTTTAACCGGTTTTATCACAGTTGCCGCCAACAGTATTTTTCAGTGACAACACGATTGTGACGTCCATCTTCCTTTACAAGCAGGTGTTTGGAGACGACAATAGATCATTATCAGGTAGTCCACTCAGTATTCTGTCTGTAACATGGAAATATGGCCTTGTGGGAACCCTAACCCTATAAAGGTGTCTATCGAAACCTTTTGTTTTTTGTAAATTATTTCTCTCTGATATGAAAGATACGGTCCTTATGCTTCCAAAACCATAAGTGATGCATGTATGAATGTTCAGACCAAGCGTTAGGGCTCTTAAAAAACTCCCTATAGAGAAGACGCCTTAATCCAATGTCTAATGTAATGGAAGGGCTAGAAAAAACACAGGCAGTTAGTGCATAGTGTTACTGCCCCGGCACGAAGGATGACAATTAGCTTTAATAGCCAAATCCTGCACTTTTATATTGATGTGAAAACTGAAATGGGGTTAGTATCTGTGTCAATGCATTCCATAAATAGAACACATGCATGATTCATACTACTTCAGACAATATCTGTCTGTTTTAGAAGGGTAGGGGCAAAATGCATGAATTACATTCCCTATTCCCCAATTTGTCAAGAAAACCCCAATGTGGATGTTGATGGCAACCTTGCCATGTTATTGCATTTTGCAATCAATATTGTTATTTTTCTGAGAGTTCTGGAAGTGGAAAGTGGGACAGGCTTACGAGGGCACTTTAGAAAATAAGCCTGCGGAATTGATGTTTTGTCATCGTCGGATTATGTTATTTATCGAGATGACACATTACTGGTCTGGGCTAGGGCCTAAGAGGGAGTAAGCGCTTTAGTTTTTATACATATAGAAAATATATTGATTGTGCGTTAAGCCCTGTGGCACTCATGATAAACTATTTCTGTGATACTGGTGGATGGGGCACCGGGGCAGGCAGAGTGATGGTGGCTTCTATCAGTGAAGGTATACTGCCATCTAGTGATATAGATGTACATGAACATGAAAATGAGTCTAGGGAAGGCCATAAGCTTAGATAAACAACAAATCTTTGTATCATTCAAATTATGGCGTCTCTGGGAGCCCAGGAAGCGCCATTGAGGCCATCTCCATTAATAAGTACATTTTCTTCTTCTACTACTTCTAAGAGTTGTTAATCAAACTGAAAGGGTGCATACTGCCACATGGAGTGTGTTGTCTGAAAAGGTATGAAGCCAAGGTTGGTGATTTACTGCTACCTGGAGTTATGGAATGTTTGCTCAAGTGTATAATTCACTGGGTGATCCCTCCTGATGACCTAGATCAGGCCTGGTCAAAGGCTGGCCCTGGGGCCCTATGCGGCATGCGGCCTTCGACCTGATTCAATACGGCCCACAGAATCATGCTGGGATCACATAAAACATTTGCCATAGTAAAGTTTTGAAAAACTTATTTGTTATTCAAATTAAAAGCCCAATGAATCCTCACCTTTGTGTAATGATTTAACTCCCACCGCTTGTGGGACATTGTTTTTGAAGACACGTGTAAATAACAACTGCACGAGGACTGACAGGCTGACACACACATCACAGTTACAAATAGTAGCTAGCTAGAAATTGCGCAAAAATGTGTTTTTCAAAGATTTCAAAGAAGAAGATAATTAATGTAGGGTGTTCAAGCAAGAGTGGACATCGAAATATTTCTTTATTGAGGTATCAGGGAAAGCTGTGTATGTAACCGGTGTGAAGTGGCTAGCTAGTTAGCGGGGAGCGATCGGTAACGATTCTTCAAGGGAGAATGTTGTTGATGTGTGCAGAGAGTCTCTGGTTGGAGCCCAGGTAGGTGCGAAGAGAGGGACGGAAGCAATATTGATGCTGTTGACCTGGACCACTGGCTGCTGCGGAAAAGGAGGAGGTCAAAACGGGGTGAGTGTTACCGGTGTGAAATGGCTAGCTAGTTAGCGTGGTGCTCACTAATAGCGTTTCAATCGGTGATGTCACTCGCTCTGAGACCTAGAAGTTGTTGTTCCTCTTGCTCTGCTTTTGTGGAGCGATAGGTAACGATCAATGGTGACTGTTGTTGATGTGTGCAGAGGGTCGCTGGGACGGAAGCTATACGGTTACATGTGCTTAGTGTACAAAGACCGCATCGCTGTTTTAAAAGACTACAATTTGTCCCGACACTTCCAGACGAAGCATGCAGAGAAAGATAGGAATATGTCTTCTGAGCAGAGGACAAGTGCATCGAAAGAGTTTCTCAGTTGCAAAAGCAGCAAGGATTTTTTTACAAAACTGCATTCAGCAAATTACGGAATTGCGAGAACTAGCTATGTATTGTCCCACAAAATTGCTAAACATAGCAAGCCATTCGCTGAGGGCGGATTCATTTAAAGAATGTTTAATTGACTCTGCAACAATACTTTGCCCTGACAAGAAAGAGCTGTTTGAAAATGTTTCCCTGTCAAGACGATCAGTAACACGGCGTGTTGAGGACATCGCAGAGAATATGGAACAACAGTTGGAAGACGAGGTAAAAGATTGAACCTATTTCTCCTTGGCCCTGGATGAGAGCAGTGATGCATGTGATACAGCACAGTTCTTGATATTCTTACGAGGTATAACCCCAGACTTTGAAATTACAGAAGCTTCAGTGCAGTCAATGAAGAGCACAACCACAGGGAAATATTTATTGGAGGTTAATAAGTGTGTGACAATGCAGGGACTGAGTTTAAAAGTTATCCAATGTGACCACTGATGGTACCCAAACTTGACAGGAAAAAACATTGGCCTTTTGAAAATGATACAAGATCAAGTAGCTGAGCTGAACCCAGATCAGAAAAGTATTTTCCTGCATTGCAATATTCATTAGGAGGTGCTCTGTAAATGAGCCATGTTGTGGATACAGTCACTAAAGTAGTAAACTTCATAAGAGCAAAACCTATAAACCACAGGCAGTTTGTCTCACTGTTGGAAGAGACAGAGTCGGGTCATGCAGATCTCCCCTACCACACAAATGTGAGATGGCTGAGTTTGGGGAAGGTGCTTAAAAGGGTGTGGGACCTGAAGTCGGAGATTGCTGAGTTTTTGCAAATGAAAGGAAAATATGTGGATTTCCCTCAACTACAAGATAAAGAATGGTTAGCTGATTTTTGTCTTCACATCATGGCCCTCATGAATGAACTGAATTCCAAACTACAAGGGCCTTTTTGCACATCAGATGTACAGCCTTGTCATAACCTTCAAGGGAAAATGACTCCTCCTGACCCCCCAAGTAGAAGCCAACAATCTCACCCACCTTCCAACACTACTAGTCTGTTCCCTATCAGATGACCTTCTGACACTACTAGTCTGTTCCCTATCAGATGACCTTCAGACACTACTAGTCTGTTCCCTATCAGATGACCTTCAGACACTACTAGTGTGTTCCCTATCAGATGACCTTCAGACACTACTAGTCTGTTCCCTATCAGATGACCTTCAGACACTACTAGTCTGTTCCCTATCAGATGACCTTCAGACACTACTAGTCTGTTCCCTATCAGATGACCTTCAGACACTACTAGTCTGTTCCCTATCAGATGACCTTCAGACACTACTAGTGTGTTCCCTATCAGATGACCTTCAGACACTACTAGTCTGTTCCCTATCAGATGACCTTCAGACACTACTAGTCTGTTCCCTATCAGATGACCTTCAGACACTACTAGTCTGTTCCCTATCAGATGACCTTCAGACACTACTAGTCTGTTCCCTATCAGATGACCTTCAGACACTACTAGTCTGTTCCCTATCAGATGACCTTCAGACACTACTAGTCTGTTCCCTATCAGATGACCTTCAGACACTACTAGTCTGTTCCCTATCAGATGACCTTCAGACACTACTAGTCTGTTCCCTATCAGATGACCTTCAGACACTACTAGTCTGTTCCCTATCAGATGACCTTCAGACACTACTAGTCTGTTCCCTATCAGATGACCTTCTGACACTACTAGTCTGTTCCCTATCAGATGACCATCTGACACTACTAGTCTGTTCCCTATCAGATGACCTTCCCACACTACTAGTCTGTTCCCTATCAGATGACCTTCTGACACTACTAGTCTGTTCCCTATCAGATGACCTTCTGACACTACTAGTCTGTTCCCTATCAGATGACCTTCTGACACTACTAGTCTGTTCCCTATCAGATGACCACAATCTCACCCACCTTCCGACACTACTAGTCTGTTCCCTATCAGATGACAACAATCTCACCCACCTTCTGACACTACTAGTCTGTTCCCTATCAGATGACAACAATCTCACCCACCTTCTGACACTACTAGTCTGTTCCCTATCAGATGACAACAATCTCACCCACTAGTCTGTTCCCTATCAGATGACAACAATCTCACCCACCTTCCGACACTACTAGTCTGTTCCCTATCAGATAACAACAATCTCACCCACCTTCAGACACTACTAGTCTGTTCCCTATCAGATGACAACAATCTCACCCACCTTCTGACACTACTAGTCTGTTCCCTATCAGATGACAACAATCTGACCCACCTTGCGACACTACTAGTCTGTTCCATATCAGATGACAACAATCTCACCCCCCTTCCAACACTACTAGTCTGTTCCCTATCAGATGACAACAATCTCCCCCACCTTCCGACACTACTAGTCTGTTCCCTATCAGATGACAATCTCCCCCACCTTCAGACACTACTAGTCTGTTCCCTATCAGATGACAATCTCCCCCAATTTGTGACAGTACTAGTCTGTTCCCTATCAGATGACAACAATCTGACCCACTAGTCTGTTCCCTATCAGATGACAACAATCTCACCCACCTTCCGACACTACTAGTCTGTTCCCTATCAGATGACAACAATCTCACCCACCTTCAGACACTACTAGTCTGTTCCCGATCAGATGACAACAATCTCACCCACCTTCTGACACTACTAGTCTGTTCCCTATCAGATGACAACAATCTCACCCACCTTCAGACACTACTAGTCTGTTCCCTATCAGATGACAACAATCTCACCCACCTTCTGACACTACTAGTCTGTTCCCTATCAGATGACAACAATCTCACCCACCTTCTGACACTACTAGTCTGTTCCCTATCAGATGACAACAATCTCACCCACCTTCTGACACTACTAGTCTGTTCCCTATCAGATGACAACAATCTCACCCACCTTCAGACACTACTAGTCTGTTCCCTATCAGATGACAACAATCTCATCCACCTTCAGACACTACTAGTCTGTTCCCTATCAGATGACAACAATCTCACCCACCTTCAGACACTACTAGTCTGTTCCCTATCAGATGACAACAATCTCACCCACCTTCAGACACTACTAGTCTGTTCCCTATCAGATGACAACAATCTCACCCACCTTCAGACACTACTAGTCTGTTCCCTATCAGATGACAACAATCTCACCCACCTTCAGACACTACTAGTCTGTTCCCTATCAGATGACAACAATCTCACCCACCTTCAGACACTACTAGTCTGTTCCCTATCAGATGACAACAATCTCACCCACCTTCAGACACTACTAGTCTGTTCCCTATCAGATGACAACAATCTCACCCACCTTCAGACACTACTAGTCTGTTCCCTATCAGATGACAACAATCTCACCCACCTTCAGACACTACTAGTCTGTTCCCTATCAGATGACAACAATCTCACCCACCTTCAGACACTACTAGTCTGTTCCCTATCAGATGACAACAATCTCACCCACCTTCAGACACTACTAGTCTGTTCCCTATCAGATGACAACAATCTCACCCACCTTCAGACACTACTAGTCTGTTCCCTATCAGATGACAACAATCTCACCCACCTTCAGACACTACTAGTCTGTTCCCTATCAGATGACAACAATCTCACCCACCTTCAGACACTACTAGTCTGTTCCCTATCAGATGACAACAATCTCACCCACCTTCAGACACTACTAGTCTGTTCCCTATCAGATGACAACAATCTCACCCACCTTCAGACACTACTAGTCTGTTCCCTATCAGATGACAACAATCTCACCCACCTTCAGACACTACTAGTCTGTTCCCTATCAGATGACAACAATCTCACCCACCTTCAGACACTACTAGTCTGTTCCCTATCAGATGACAACAATCTCACCCACCTTCAGACACTACTAGTCTGTTCCCTATCAGATGACAACAATCTCACCCACCTTCAGACACTACTAGTCTGTTCCCTATCAGATGACAACAATCTCACCCACCTTCAGACACTACTAGTCTGTTCCCTATCAGATGACAACAATCTCACCCACCTTCAGACACTACTAGTCTGTTCCCTATCAGATGACAACAATCTCACCCACCTTCAGACACTACTAGTCTGTTCCCTATCAGATGACAACAATCTCACCCACCTTCAGACACTACTAGTCTGTTCCCTATCAGATGACAACAATCTCACCCACCTTCAGACACTACTAGTCTGTTCCCTATCAGATGACAACAATCTCACCCACCTTCAGACACTACTAGTCTGTTCCCTATCAGATGACAACAATCTCACCCACCTTCAGACACTACTAGTCTGTTCCCTATCAGATGACAACAATCTCACCCACCTTCAGACACTACTAGTCTGTTCCCTATCAGATGACAACAATCTCACCCACCTTCAGACACTACTAGTCTGTTCCCTATCAGATGACAACAATCTCACCCACCTTCAGACACTACTAGTCTGTTCCCTATCAGATGACAACAATCTCACCCACCTTCAGACACTACTAGTCTGTTCCCTATCAGATGACAACAATCTCACCCACCTTCAGACACTACTAGTCTGTTCCCTATCAGATGACAACAATCTCACCCACCTTCAGACACTACTAGTCTGTTCCCTATCAGATGACAACAATCTCACCCACCTTCAGACACTACTAGTCTGTTCCCTATCAGATGACAACAATCTCACCCACCTTCAGACACTACTAGTCTGTTCCCTATCAGATGACAACAATCTCACCCACCTTCAGACACTACTAGTCTGTTCCCTATCAGATGACAACAATCTCACCCACCTTCTGACACTACTAGTCTGTTCCCTATCAGATGACAACAATCTCACCCACCTTCAGACACTACTAGTCTGTTCCCTATCAGATGACAACAATCTCACCCACCTTCTGACACTACTAGTCTGTTCCCTATCAGATGACAACAATCTCACCCACCTTCAGACACTACTAGTCTGTTCCCTATCAGATGACAACAATCTCACCCACCTTCAGACACTACTAGTCTGTTCCCTATCAGATGACCTTCTGACACTACTAGTCTGTTCCCTATCAGATGACCTTCTGACACTACTAGTCTGTTCCCTATCAGATGACCTTCTGACACTACTAGTCTGTTCCCTATCAGATGACCTTCTGACACTACTAGTCTGTTCCCTATCAGATGACCTTCAGACACTACTAGTCTGTTCCCTATCAGATGACCTTCTGACACTACTAGTCTGTTCCCTATCAGATGACCTTCTGACACTACTAGTCTGTTCCCTATCAGGTGACCTTCAGACACTACTAGTCTGTTCCCTATCAGATGACCTTCTGACACTACTAGTCTGTTCCCTATCAGATGACCTTCTGACACTACTAGTCTGTTCCCTATCAGATGACCTTCTGACACTACTAGTCTGTTCCCTATCAGATGACCTTCTGACACTACTAGTCTGTTCCCTATCAGATGACCTTCTGACACTACTAGTCTGTTCCCTATCAGATGACCTTCTGACACTACTAGTCTGTTCCCTATCAGATGACAACAATCTCACCCACCTTCTGACACTACTAGTCTGTTCCCTATCAGATGACCTTCTGACACTACTAGTCTGTTCCCTATCAGATGACCTTCTGACACTACTAGTCTGTTCCCTATCAGATGACCTTCTGACACTACTAGTCTGTTCCCTATCAGATGACCTTCTGACACTACTAGTCTGTTCCCTATCAGATGACCTTCAGACACTACTAGTCTGTTCCCTATCAGATGACAACAATCTCACCCACCTTCAGACACTACTAGTCTGTTCCCTATCAGATGACAACAATCTCACCCACCTTCAGACACTACTAGTCTGTTCCCTATCAGATGACAACAATCTCACCCACCTTCTGACACTACTAGTCTGTTCCCTATCAGATGACAACAATCTCACCCACCTTCAGACACTACTAGTCTGTTCCCTATCAGATGACAACAATCTCACCCACCTTCAGACACTACTAGTCTGTTCCCTATCAGATGACCTTCTGACACTACTAGTCTGTTCCCTATCAGATGACCTTCTGACACTACTAGTCTGTTCCCTATCAGATGACCTTCTGACACTACTAGTCTGTTCCCTATCAGATGACCTTCTGACACTACTAGTCTGTTCCCTATCAGATGACCTTCAGACACTACTAGTCTGTTCCCTATCAGATGACCTTCTGACACTACTAGTCTGTTCCCTATCAGATGACCTTCTGACACTACTAGTCTGTTCCCTATCAGGTGACCTTCAGACACTACTAGTCTGTTCCCTATCAGATGACCTTCTGACACTACTAGTCTGTTCCCTATCAGATGACCTTCTGACACTACTAGTCTGTTCCCTATCAGATGACCTTCTGACACTACTAGTCTGTTCCCTATCAGATGACCTTCTGACACTACTAGTCTGTTCCCTATCAGATGACCTTCTGACACTACTAGTCTGTTCCCTATCAGATGACCTTCTGACACTACTAGTCTGTTCCCTATCAGATGACAACAATCTCACCCACCTTCTGACACTACTAGTCTGTTCCCTATCAGATGACCTTCTGACACTACTAGTCTGTTCCCTATCAGATGACCTTCTGACACTACTAGTCTGTTCCCTATCAGATGACCTTCTGACACTACTAGTCTGTTCCCTATCAGATGACCTTCTGACACTACTAGTCTGTTCCCTATCAGATGACCTTCAGACACTACTAGTCTGTTCCCTATCAGATGACCTTCAGACACTACTAGTCTGTTCCCTATCAGATGACCTTCAGACACTACTAGTCTGTTCCCTATCAGATGACCTTCTGACACTACTAGTCTGTTCCCTATCAGATGACCTTCTGACACTACTAGTCTGTTCCCTATCAGATGACCTTCTGACACTACTAGTCTGTTCCCTATCAGATGACCTTCTGACACTACTAGTCTGTTCCCTATCAGATGACCTTCAGACACTACTAGTCTGTTCCCTATCAGATGACCTTCAGACACTACTAGTCTGTTCCCTATCAGATGACCTTCTGACACTACTAGTCTGTTCCCTATCAGATGACCTTCTGACACTACTAGTCTGTTCCCTATCAGATGACCTTCTGACACTACTAGTCTGTTCCCTATCAGATGACCTTCTGACACTACTAGTCTGTTCCCTATCAGATGACCTTCTGACACTACTAGTCTGTTCCCTATCAGATGACCTTCTGACACTACTAGTCTGTTCCCTATCAGATGACAACAATCTCACCCACCTTCTGACACTACTAGTCTGTTCCCTATCAGATGACCTTCTGACACTACTAGTCTGTTCCCTATCAGATGACCTTCTGACACTACTAGTCTGTTCCCTATCAGATGACCTTCTGACACTACTAGTCTGTTCCCTATCAGATGACCTTCTGACACTACTAGTCTGTTCCCATCAGATGACCTTCAGACACTACTAGTCTGTTCCCTATCAGATGACAACAATCTCACCCACCTTCAGACACTACTAGTCTGTTCCCTATCAGATGACAACAATCTCACCCACCTTCAGACACTACTAGTCTGTTCCCTATCAGATGACAACAATCTCACCCACCTTCTGACACTACTAGTCTGTTCCCTATCAGATGACAACAATCTCACCCACCTTCAGACACTACTAGTCTGTTCCCTATCAGATGACAACAATCTCACCCACCTTCAGACACTACTAGTCTGTTCCCTATCAGATGACCTTCTGACACTACTAGTCTGTTCCCTATCAGATGACCTTCTGACACTACTAGTCTGTTCCCTATCAGATGACCTTCTGACACTACTAGTCTGTTCCCTATCAGATGACCTTCTGACACTACTAGTCTGTTCCCTATCAGATGACCTTCAGACACTACTAGTCTGTTCCCTATCAGATGACCTTCTGACACTACTAGTCTGTTCCCTATCAGATGACCTTCTGACACTACTAGTCTGTTCCCTATCAGGTGACCTTCAGACACTACTAGTCTGTTCCCTATCAGATGACCTTCTGACACTACTAGTCTGTTCCCTATCAGATGACCTTCTGACACTACTAGTCTGTTCCCTATCAGATGACCTTCTGACACTACTAGTCTGTTCCCTATCAGATGACCTTCTGACACTACTAGTCTGTTCCCTATCAGATGACCTTCTGACACTACTAGTCTGTTCCCTATCAGATGACCTTCTGACACTACTAGTCTGTTCCCTATCAGATGACCTTCTGACACTACTAGTCTGTTCCCTATCAGATGACCTTCTGACACTACTAGTCTGTTCCCTATCAGATGACCTTCTGACACTACTAGTCTGTTCCCTATCAGATGACAACAATCTCACCCACCTTCTGACACTACTAGTCTGTTCCCTATCAGATGACCTTCTGACACTACTAGTCTGTTCCCTATCAGATGACCTTCTGACACTACTAGTCTGTTCCCTATCAGATGACCTTCTGACACTACTAGTCTGTTCCCTATCAGATGACCTTCTGACACTACTAGTCTGTTCCCTATCAGATGACCTTCTGACACTACTAGTCTGTTCCCTATCAGATGACAACAATCTCACCCACCTTGCGACACTACTGGTCTGTTCGCTATCAGATGACAACAATCTCACCCACCTTGCGACACTACTAGTCTGTTCCCTATCAGATGACAACAATCTCACCCACCTTCTGACACTACTAGTCTGTTCCCTATCAGATGACAACAATCTCACCCACCTTCAGACACTACTAGTCTGTTCCCTATCAGATGACAACAATCTCACCCACCTTCAGACACTACTAGTCTGTTCCCTATCAGATGACCTTCTGACACTACTAGTCTGTTCCCTATCAGATGACCTTCTGACACTACTAGTCTGTTCCCTATCAGATGACCTTCTGACACTACTAGTCTGTTCCCTATCAGATGACCTTCTGACACTACTAGTCTGTTCCCTATCAGATGACCTTCAGACACTACTAGTCTGTTCCCTATCAGATGACCTTCTGACACTACTAGTCTGTTCCCTATCAGATGACCTTCTGACACTACTAGTCTGTTCCCTATCAGGTGACCTTCAGACACTACTAGTCTGTTCCCTATCAGATGACCTTCTGACACTACTAGTCTGTTCCCTATCAGATGACCTTCTGACACTACTAGTATGTTCCCTATCAGATGACCTTCTGACACTACTAGTCTGTTCCCTATCAGATGACCTTCTGACACTACTAGTCTGTTCCCTATCAGATGACCTTCCAACACTACTAGTCTGTTCCCTATCAGATGACCTTCTGACATTACTAGTCTGTTCCCTATCAGATGACAACAATCTCACCCACCTTCTGACACTACTAGTCTGTTCCCTATCAGATGACCTTCTGACACTACTAGTCTGTTCCCTATCAGATGACCTTCTGACACTACTAGTCTGTTCCCTATCAGATGACCTTCTGACACTACTAGTCTGTTCCCTATCAGATGACCTTCTGACACTACTAGTCTGTTCCCTATCAGATGACCTTCAGACACTACTAGTCTGTTCCCTATCAGATGACCTTCAGACACTACTAGTCTGTTCCCTATCAGATGACCTTCAGACACTACTAGTCTGTTCCCTATCAGATGACCTTCTGACACTACTAGTCTGTTCCCTATCAGATGACCTTCTGACACTACTAGTCTGTTCCCTATCAGATGACCTTCTGACACTACTAGTCTGTTCCCTATCAGATGACCTTCTGACACTACTAGTCTGTTCCCTATCAGATGACCTTCAGACACTACTAGTCTGTTCCCTATCAGATGACCTTCAGACACTACTAGTCTGTTCCCTATCAGATGACCTTCTGACACTACTAGTCTGTTCCCTATCAGATGACCTTCTGACACTACTAGTCTGTTCCCTATCAGATGACCTTCTGACACTACTAGTCTGTTCCCTATCAGATGACCTTCTGACACTACTAGTCTGTTCCCTATCAGATGACCTTCTGACACTACTAGTCTGTTCCTATCAGATGACCTTCAGACACTACTAGTCTGTTCCCTATCAGATGACCTTCAGACACTACTAGTCTGTTCCCTATCAGATGACCTTCTGACACTACTAGTCTGTTCCCTATCAGATGACCTTCTGACACTACTAGTCTGTTCCCTATCAGATGACCTTCTGACACTACTAGTCTGTTCCCTATCAGATGACCTTCTGACACTACTAGTCTGTTCCCTATCAGATGACCTTCAGACACTACTAGTCTGTTCCCTATCAGATGACCTTCAGACACTACTAGTCTGTTCCCTATCAGATGACCTTCTGACACTACTAGTCTGTTCCCTATCAGATGACCTTCTGACACTACTAGTCTGTTCCCTATCAGATGACCTTCTGACACTACTAGTCTGTTCCCTATCAGATGACCTTCTGACACTACTAGTCTGTTCCCTATCAGATGACCTTCTGACACTACTAGTCTGTTCCCTATCAGATGACCTTCTGACACTACTAGTCTGTTCCCTATCAGATGACCTTCTGACACTACTAGTCTGTTCCCTATCAGATGACCAGCAGGAGAAGTATACATCACTGCTGTGTGCTTTGAACGGTGAGTTTTCTCATCGTTTTGAGGATTTCAAAGTGTTGGAAAATGACATGCTGTTGGTTTCCTCTCCTTTCACCTTCAATGTGGATAACACTCTCACTGACCTGCAACTTGAGCTTATCAATCATCAGTCTGATGCAGTGATTGGAGAACTATTCAAAATAATGTCACTGACGAGATTCTATGTTCTATGAGATTCACAGATGTTTGTACTGTTTGGGTCAATCTATGTATGTGAACAGACATTTTCAGTGATGAAATATGTGACTGACAAGCTCAAATCGGTCTTATGTAGCAACATTTGAAATCGTTTTATTTTTATTGGATAAAAGTAGAGACTCAGAGCAACAAAATGGTATATCATACACTACAGTTGAGGAACAATGGGAATGTAATTCTGCTTTGAAAGTTGAGACACTTGTAAACTCACTTTTGAGAAAAGGGCATTTGAAAGTTTTAGTACCTACTGGAGAACTCTCCATTGTCTACACCCATTCAGCATTGTTCACACCCTCTTAAGCCAGCCCCACCCATCTCTTTAAGGATTCACATGTGAGGTCTGTTGGGGAATAATCAGAATTGGTGGGTAACATAGGTAAGATGTTTTATATTCATCATATGTTTGTAAGTTACTTCTCATCAAGAATGTTATTTTTGTATAATACTGTGGCAGGGTTGCAGTTATCTGTTCTATGTGAAGACTAAGTTGCATGGGCCGCAGAGAGGGGAGAGGTCAAAGTGTCATCATGTGTAAACATATCTTTTGCTCCACTGTGTCTGTGTGCCAGTCACTCCCTACTTTTCCCATCAGGGATGGCAGTGTCTGGAATCATTCTATGCTCTCCGTGAGTTTGTCCAGGATTGGTTGTATTTAGAATTGGTTGTATCTAAATGACAATTTGATATATGCCTGTTGATATGGAGGGTTGGTTTATGGTTCTGGGGTTTGAGTAAGGAGACAAAGCTGAATGATTTATTATGTCTATGCTGTCTGACTATGTGTGATCTTTACTGTAAAGGATCTCAGTTGCAATGTAGGGGGGCTCTCAGAGAATTCATTGATAGACACTGAATTGCCTGAGAGTCACAGGGTTGTGATAGAGCTCATATAATTAAAGATGGACTTTATGATAACTCTGACTTGTGTGTGGTTTGCGCTCATGATTAGGTAAATAGAGGAAATTTCCACGACATTTGGCGACGAGGAGGGGATGTGAATCTTCACTCGGTGACCGTTTCTACGATCTAGGTAAATAAATCGTGCACGAGGGATCCCCTAAACTTGGGATCTCAAGGGAGACCACACTTCGGGGACGAAGCAGATGGACCAACCTTTGATCTAAGAGGAAGTGAGCCGAGTGGATACCACATCTCGAACTGAGTTTTTTTAAAGAAAAAGGTGAGCGAACCACACACAGATTTGAAGTCGAGTTTCTTAATTATGCCTTTTACTCTGAGCGTGAATTCCTTTGTAAGGAAGGCACCTTGGCGGCGTAAGCAGGGCCGAGTCAGAGGAGAGTAATCTGGGGGTTTTGTGGACTCAAAAGATACTCTGCACTGTCCGGTTGCCAGTGACCAAGAGCCCTCCTGACACTGAATTGATCACAGTGGGGATTTGGTGAGGTCTGTCGGGGTGAGGGGCCAGGGGGACTGTGTGTTCTAGGTGAAACACGGCACTTGGTGAAGCCCTATTGGAAGAAGGACCTCATTCTGTGCGTCTGTATGATTTGTCTAAGTGACCCTCAGATGTGGTGAATTCCAATTATTTTAAATGTGCTAGCCAGGTATGCCCTGGGTTACTCTGTGTGAGTATTTTGTTATGGGATCACTAGGTAATAGTTGTCAGACCGTTCTGTGTGAGCGGGGTAGGGTTGACTCTGTGTGGGCAAACTTTTTTTCTGATGTTCTGTGTGGACGTCTGACCAGTTCTATGTGAACATCTGACCAATCCTGTGTGGATGATCCTGAAAGTTCTGTGTGAGTACCTAAGATTTCTTAAGTTTTATATGGATTCTGTGAATTATTTGAAATTATGATACATTTTATGTTGTGTATAATCAATTACTAGAGATTTGATAAAGTAATGCTGAGAATGATTAGATACAATTTAAACCACCCATTGGTAGACTTACGTAGGTTTTGAGTTGATATCTTAAATGGATAATTTAATAAGGATGAAGTTTTTAAGCACTATTAAAATAATCTACAAAATCTGGGAAATTGAGCTCTAGAAACTGATTAGAGTGTGTCCACTTTTGGTTATCTTACCCTAACGATGTAACTATAAAACGCATATTGGATTATCTCCGTCTGGGTGAAACATTTGAAATTTAACTGCCCTTAAGGTCTGAACATGTTATAATTTTTCTTCCCAGTATGAGAGAAGTTGCGGGATTTATTGAATAAACTGTTTTCCATAAAGTTAAAGAGAATTCGAGGGATGTAATTTATAATGTCATACAAAGCCTAAGGTTTTCCATCAAACTAATTATCATTGCGTGATTAAAGTGTTGTAGTAAAGTAATTGAAATACGTTGCATAAGTAAACATAATCTACTTTTATTAAAAGGCGCAATATCTGTTTCTTAGTCATTAACTGTCGATTTTATTCTTGATTGCTAATATATTCATTTGGAATTTGAGAATCATAGCTGGAGTAACATTTGTACTATTAACATTGGGCTATTATTCTTCTGGGAATTACCGATAGTGACGTGTTTAGATTTTACTTAGAAATTGAGTTTATATGCGGAGAATCTTAGTTTTTCACAATACCGTTAGTGGTTCAGTGGTAGAATTCTCACCTGCAACACGGGAGGCCCGGGGTTCCATTCCCAGTCATGGCGCTGGCTGAATTCAGAGTTTTTGATTGTAAATAATCTATTTGTATGTTTTGCCTGGAAAGTTATGGTCGCTAGTGTTTGTATAAGAGATAAATTGATGTTATAAAAAAATGTTATAATTTTGGCGCTGCGTGTTATTTTTAAAGAAATAGGATACATTTCATAAGTGTGGAGAGCAAAGTGAAGAGTAAAGTATAAAGTTGGGTTTTTAATCTTACGATAGAGGTAAGGAAAAACGTTGAAATGAGAGGGGTTATATATTTTTGCCCAATGGGAAAAAGAAATAGGAAAGTTGAGTTGAAAATATGGAAGAGAGTTAGTTGCTATGTTGACTACTAATTGTCAGGGAAAGTTGCTGGAGGCAGGTAGATTGTTGTAGAATAATGTAAATTTGCGTTATTAGTTTGAATATACAATAACCTCACTCTAATTGTTTTGACCGTTGTTCAGGTACATTTTTTCTGTATTTCTAGCAGCTGATTCGCTAGGTGGGCATCATAGATTTGTGGGAGACTGGATGTCTGAATCATAAAACATCGTAAGAATAGATTCTGATGGTTATTGATTCTTGGTTTGATTGTTTAAGTAACACCAGTTAATTTGAGCAGGAAAGTTCATGTAGTCTAACATTATAGTATGTTTCCATTATGTGGAACAATGTCAGGTCATTAAAGGTGATTGCTGGATTGAATAGTATGAGAACCTGTTGACAGAAGACTGAATGGGTATGAATGTTGAAAAGCAAGCTTGGGCCAAACTAGTAAACTGATATGTTAAGTGGGGGAGTATGATAGATTTTAATTATAGTGTTGTTACCACAATAGTCAAAACAATTTCATATGTTTTGTGAAATTAGCTGGGTTGAATTTGGTATTTGAGTTCCTTTATTATTTGCTTTTTAAAAGAGAGGTTGGAATCAAGTATGATGCCTTGGTACTTAAAATCAGATACCACCAGGAGCTCTTTACATCAGTAGTTGTTTTTTTGAGGAACATGCAGACTGTGTTTTATTTGATTGAGATGTAAACATGAGTCTCTGAGCCATTTTGTCATCTGAACCATTATAGTAGTGAGTCTTGTGTAGTTTGTTATTTGCATGAATTTATCACTGTATCATCTGCATACATTGGAACTTCAGACCCTGTACAGACTAAAGGAAGATCATTAATGGATTTGCTGAACAGTATTGACTTTTGTGGATATCAGTGGGGGAAAAAATTAAGTTTATTTTTATTTTTACGATGATGAGACAGCACCGACTTTTGAAAGATTTTAGATTTGTTTTAAAAAATCAGGATTGGTTTTTACTAAATTTATATCAACAGGTTGAAATTATTAGGTTGCTGATTAAAAGTTTTTTTTAGGAGTTGATTTAACTTAATTAAGCATTGTATCATACATATACATTGATGTTGATTAAAACGTATGATTAATGATTTGAGGTACAGTGGAATTATCATTAGGTTTGGTTTATAGTTCAGGTTTGAGTTTCTGAATCGATGTAGTGAAATGAATACTAAGTGTTTTTGTGTTTTCTCCGGGAAAATGGATATTTCACTGTCTCTCTCTGGAATGTTTCCAGGGACTATACTCTTGGGGAGAGTGAGTGAACTTGAGGCCATAAACTACCACATTGAAAGGGGCACTCACCACATTGGGATTTTAATGAGTTTTTATTTTCTGACTTTTCATCACACACGCAAATTCTTTTGATAAAGGAATGTTCTGGGAACATGGAAATACGAAAATGTTTGGAACTAGTTGATTATTGTTTGCAAATTGTTTTATATAGTGAAGCACTGCTTTGAAGGGTTTTGTATGACCTATGACCTTCTGATGACTTTCCGTTGTGGCTTGATCACCCGCATTGGAAAGCCATTTGGATAATGAATATATGGTCATTTGTAATACTGCTTTCAAAATAATTTGTATAATTGGTAAATATGTTTCTTAGCCATATTTGTAATTTGGACCAGTGTGAAGGGCATTGCTTTTAACTAAGGGTATGCTGCTTTAAGTCTATTTTCCTATGACCAGAGGGGTTAAATACTTTTTCTTTGTGGAGTTTTTTTTCAGTTTAGTGATTTTAATTTGATTAGGTTAGCTGAAGTGTTGTTTTACATTACTCTCATACGGAGAGATGTTTGTAAAACATGGGGGAGGATTCAGTGTTGTTTTACATTACTCTCATACGGAGAGATGTGTGTAAAACATGGGGGAGGATTCAGTGTTGTTTTACATTACTCTCATACGGAGAGATGTGTGTAAAACATGGAGGGGGAGGATTCAGTGTTGTTTTACATTACTCTCATACGGAGAGATGTGTGTAAAACATGGGGGAGGATTCAGTGTTGTTTTACATTACTCTCATATGGAGAGATGTGTGTAAAACATGGGGGAGGATTCAGTGTTGTTTTACATTACTCTCATACGGAGAGATGTTTGTAAAACATGGGGGAGGATTCCGTTTTTTGAGGGTTTGAAGTGAAGTTATACAACTTAAGTGATATGTGAATGAGTGTCTTGTGTTGTTGAGTGTATTGTATTGTTGAGTGTATTGTATTGTTGTTTGTTTTGTTCTATTCCCGAGGTATAGGTCTAATTTCTTGATCCTTGGCTCTACGATGGAGTTGACAGTGAGATGGGGAGTATAAACCAATTTGAAAGAATAGTTTCAATAGAATGTGTTGATATTCTCTGTGAAATATGTTTAGATATGTGTATTAAGAATAATTGGTAAAAGTAATCATTTATCATGTAGTTAATGAACTGAACTAAACTGTTGTTCTGATCTGTTCTTTCGAGGTTATCATGAAAAGTGACATCAGACGGTATCTTAATGCATGGAAGAGATAATTTGGACCGAATGGTGTGTGTACCTCAAAACCCCCTCTAACTGGCTGAAGAAGAGTGACAAAGGCATTGAAGGAGGCTTTCCAAACCACTTCTACCGAGAGAAAAGAACCAAGCCAGAAATTGGTGTACAGTATCAGATCTAAGCTATCAACTGCTTTTCTTTCATGTTTCTCTCATACAGTGAGAGTCCACTTGGAGTGATCATGGAGGAAGATCTGTTCTAACATTTTCTTATGATGCTGGTATATTGGTTGACGAATGGACAAGACATGAGTGGTAAAGATGAGACATTGAAATTGGGACATTATCACGGGCCGTCCACTTTGAACTGTAAAGCTATCTGAAGAAAAACGAAGATGCCAGAAGATGCCGTGCCTGAGAGGGGGGGGTCAATCAGACTGTGCCATTAAATTGTTTATACTTTTGTGGTATCAGGTTGATTGAAGAGGTCTACACCATGTAAATTAGAGTAATTTAGATTAAGAATGCATTGAGATACTGTTCTGTATTATAATCATGATTAAAAAAGTTAATAGTAGAATTATGGGATAATTATACTGTATGTAAATCTGCTAATATTGATGTGTGTTAAATTGAGGTTTTTACTTTGAGTGATAAGACAAATTTGAATCAATGAGGAATGCTATTCTAAATATTGGTTTGATAAATAGTTGGGTTGTTACTTATGATTTGGAATATGAATGATTTCACTGCCCTATGCTCTATTCCTGGGTATATTTCTGAGAATGAGGACTTAGAGGGATGTCTGTCCTATATGTTGTGAGGAGGCCTGTGTTTAGACACTGGTTCTCATGTAACTTAAAGAGCATAAATATGTTATGTTTTTATTTTCCTCAAATGGATTATTCTGTGTTATTAAACATGTGCAAGTTTGTCTTGTAGAATAAAGGTTGTAAACTTAGTTTCAGATGGGAGAAAGCTTACATATCAGCTAAGGTATTTGACATTGAGGGGATTTGAATTTTTAAATATTGAGTATGTTACTATTCTGATTCTTCAGAAGGGACTGAGTGCCTTGAGAGGGGAATGTTGGGGAATAATCAGAATTGGTGGGTAACATAGGTAAGATGTTTTATATTCATCATATGTTTGTAAGTTACTTCTCATCAAGAATGTTATTTTTGTATAATACTGTGGCAGGGTTGCAGTTATCTGTTCTATGTCAAGACTAAGTTGCATGGGCCGCAGAGAGGGGAGAGGTCAATGTGTCATCATGTGTAAACATATCTTTTGCTCCACTGTGTCTGTGTGCCAGTCACTCCCTACTTTTCCCATCAGGGATGGCAGTGTCTGGAATCATTCTATGCTCTCCGTGAGTTTGTCCAGGATTGGTTGTATTTAGAATTGGTTGTATCTAAATGACAATTTGATATATGCCTGTTGATATGGAGGATTGGTTTATGGTTCTGGGTTTGAGTAAGGAGACAAAGCTGAACGATTTATTATGTCTATGTTGTCTGACTATGTGTGTTCTTTGCTATTAAAGGATCTCAGTTGCAATGTAGGGGGGCTCTCAGAGAATTCATTGATAGACACTGAATTGCCTGAGAGTCACAGGGTTGTGATAGAGCTCATATAATTAAAAATGGACTTTGATAACTAACTCTGACTTGTGTGTGGTTTGCTCTCATGATTAGGTAAATAGAGGACATTTCCACGACAGGTCATGTACTAAACAGTGAGTCTTGTAGGAAAAGTAGTAGCCTACAATAAGGAACAATTCCAGGTAAACAGTGTCCAGATACATTTTTTATAAATATTAGACACTTACCCAGACACACTTGTCTAAATTGATGGTCATGTGAAATAAATATTATAACCCCCAGCCACATCCAGTGGTGGAAAAAGTACCACATTGTCAGAGTAAAAGTATAATTCATTTCAAATTCCTTATTAAACCAGATGGCACAATTATTTTTTTATTGACGATAGCCAGGGGCACACTCCAACAAATTTACAAACAAAGCATTTGTGTTTGGTGAGTCAGCCTGATCAGAGGCAGTATGGATGACCAGGGATGTTCTCTTGATAAGTGTGTGAATTGGACAATTCTGCTGTACTTTTGGGTGTCAAGGAAAATGTATTGAGTAAAAAGTACATTATTTTTCTTTACGAATGTAGTGAAGTAAAAGCAGCCAAAAATATAAAATAGTAAAGTAATGTACAGATACCACAAACTACTTAAGTAGTACTTGGAAGTATTTTTACACCACTGCCCAGATGCCTTCACACCAGTACATTAGCATACATTAAATGCTGTTACATATGCACTTATCACAATGTTCCATAAATAGGTTTCAACTCAAGGCCATGTAACCTGAGTGAGGTGCACATGTACAGTACATAAATATATGGAGCATGCATCCTTTTTATGTGGTGGACACTTGATACAGTCACATGATATTGTTGTGGTATGTTACAAAAATCATGTTACGACCATACATCAATATTCATTATATATCAATATTTTTCTAAGTGGATGGTCTCTACAGAAGGTGTAAACGGTACAGCCTAATGGTTACTTGCATAGCAGCAATATCAGAAATAGATAGTGTCAATATAAATAACATGTACAGTATGTACAAGAATAATATCAATAATGATATCAGTTATAGATCAGGTAGTTATATGTATATAATCAGGGGTAAAGTGGCTGAGCAGCAGGATAAAAAAATGTAGCAGCATCGTATGGTGTGTGTGTGTTAGGAGAGAGTCATGTGAATAGAGGCACTGCAGATAGTGCTGATGACTGGTCCGTCCAAACCACGCATGAACAAGGGAATCTATATTCGGTGAGCCTGTTTCTGTCCTGCACTTGACTTTGGTGCAGGGCATGTGATGTCCATAGCTTCTTCGTCGCAAAACTCCCTGATCTTGTCACAAAGATAGTTTGTCTAGCTGTGTCCAGTCCAGGTGGTGCTTTTACAGGCAGACCATCTATGGGAGGAAGAATGCGCAGCAGCCGAAACCTGGTCCCGACAGTCTGAACGCTCCTTGGCGACAACACCAGGCTCCAGACCATTGAAGCTGTAAAACAGGGAATAACAAAAAAATCTGAAGACATTACAACACTACACAACATCAATTCACCTCCCAGGTTTAGATAAGAATAACCTCATACAATGAAAATTATGTTTTACCTGAAGTGCTGGTACTGCTTGATCTGTTGCAGCAGCCTGAAGTACAGAGTCAGGTGTTGTTGCCAGCCATAGCTTTCCACCAGCACCGTACCATCCTCCAGTCCAACCAGCTGTGTGATGTTGACCTCTGTCACAGTGCTGTCCTTCACAACACCAGCAATCTCTAACAAAGTGTTCACTCTGGTCTTTCTGAAGCGGTGCTTGATGAGGCTGAAAGCACCAGTCATGGGCAAACTTGGTGTGGCCTGTGATCAGGAAGTGAGGGTCCAGATTGTAGTGGAGCTTGTGCACGGTCCCCCAGGGACAATACCAAAGCACAAACTTGTTCTTGTTTTGGCCATTGCAGTTTCACAATTCAGAGCCACAGGTGTTTTCCCAACTCTGTAGTTGGTGAAGAAATGGTGCATGTTGTTGATGACTGCGCTGCTGCCTTTGCTTGCTTAGGCCAGCTCTCTTTTTGATGACTGTATACCTAGTTGATTAGAGTGAGGCGTGTTCCACCGATTGTCTGGAATTTCTTCCAGCATCAAATATTTTAGCATTATTATACAATAGATGCGAAATGGTATTCTGAGATATCACTACACAGTTCATACAGGGAATGTTAGCTGCTGTAGCTACTGTTTAACGTCAGCTGGCTAACTAACAGCAAGCTTTAACTAGCAATACAGACAGATTGTCATAGCTAAAGTTAACCAATATGTTAGCTAGCTAACATTAGGCTATGACTAGCAATGTGAAATGGCATTCTGAGAAAACTACACTAACGTTACACACACTTCTTACACAAGTTAATGTTAGCGAGCAAGCCAGCCACCTAACCTCGGCTGACGTTAGCTAGCTAACTGGGGTCTTTTGTTAAGACATGTCACGCTAACGTTAGCTAGCTACAATATGAAATATAATCCCAATCTATAGAGTAACGTTACTATCAATACAAACCGATGGCAAGCTATCATATAAAGCTGAAGCCATCGAACTCCAGCTGACTAGCTAACAGCAAGCTTTAGAAACGTATATCTGATTCTGTAGCTAGATTCTTACCTGTATACATGGATGAAAGCTTCACGGCAGACTGCTACCCATTTTATAAAATAGCCTGTGTTGTTTCTGTTTAGTTTGCACAGATTGTTTGGCCGGTTGTGTTCCACTGATTTCAAAACGTGTTATTTTCAGAGTGAGAGAGTCAGCATTGCATGGCACGATCGTCCAGATAGTAGTCCATCACAACTTTTTCTCACTGACCTTTTGTCGATAGTGTCACGTCAGTATGAATGAGTCGGGAGACAGACGCAGGAATGTGTAATAGTTTTTTTATTGCACCCAAATTACAACGTGCGGTGTAAAAACATGGGGACGAAGACCAAACTAACACGTAACAAAAACAGGGTAGAAACCCAAAACAAAAGAGCAAGGAGTACCTCGAATAAATAACACATGTGCACAATGATTAACACATGGGATGAGACCCGTAATCATCTGCGCAATCCATAATGGCACAAAAGCCAAAACACACAGCACAGGTACTCACACGCACCAACAGACATTGTAACAACAGCCCAATGGAAACCAAAGGGCACACTTATACAAGTACTAATCAGTGGGAATAGGGGACAGGTGTGCGTAATGAAAGTTGCATGAAAGTTCCGGAGGGATCCGTGACAGATCCTGATAAATTCAGGGCAGAAATGTTATTGAGAGCAGTAGCATCATATTCACAGCTCTCCATGGCTAAAGTTATATCTTTAAAAAAAACTGCATTACGAGCAGCTCATTTTATAGACACAAGATGCAACACTGCAGACCAATCCAAACTCATCTCTTGGCATGTCCAGCCCACTCATTATCTCAGCCAATCATGGCTAGTGGGAAGGTCGCTGGCTTTCTCTGTGGCTAAACCAACTAGGCTCGTAATTTAACAATTTTATTCTTATTTACAAATGACATACAAGTTTGAAATTAAGGCATATGAAAGTTCACATGGTCGAGAAGGAATTTCTGCCAAAAATGCATTTTGATTAAAAAAAATGTTTCATGTTCAAAAGGCTCTCCTGTAAAGTCATGACTTGCGACATATGCCTAGTTTCCTGAATTGGGTCACAAATAACAAGTCAAGGCACAGATCATCTCTTACTGACTCTCACCTCTCAGCAATCCTGCACATAGCGATGTCAGAAACTATACCTGACTTCACTGCTCTAGTCAAAGCCCATCAGAGACTTCACTCCTCACACTGATTGAGTAGTTTAAATGTAATGTTGAGCTCTCCCTCGTTCTTGTGTTTTTGTGCATACCCGTTAACAAGAGTTCTGTCCGTGGTGCTGAATGCACAGTGCACTTTTCCCTCCGTGTAGTTCATTGCATGTTAAATAATGAAAATACTTATCTGAAAGTTGAGAACCCATAAATATCAATATTCAAAATCAATGTTGATTTCTCTGTACAGTGCCTATATAAAGTCTACAGCCCCTTGAACTTTTTTTAAACATTATTCTGTCTTAAAATTAAATCTATAAGGGATTACATTTTTTTACATACAGATCTACACAACCTACACATTTTCAAAGTAAAATAAAGTTGTAGAAAAATCATAATTGTATAAGTCTCCACCCCTCTGTGTTATTACTTGGTAGAAGCACATTTGGCAGCCAGCTGTGAATAATTTTTATTAAGATTCTACCAACTTTGGACAACTCTTAGGGCAACATATTGTTTTTGTCAAATTGCTCAAGCTCATTCAATTTGGTTGGGAATCATTGATGGACAGCAATATTCAAACCTTGTTTGATTTTCAAGAAAATTTAAGTCAGGACTGAGACTAGACCGATATGGTCCTAGGAATATGTGCTGGAATTTGTCCTGCAGGAATTGATATATCCTGCAGAAATATCAAAATCCTGCAGGATTCGGTTCTGCAGGATTCATGCTGGGATTTACTTGGTCCTTCAGGAATTGCCATATCCTGCAGGAATATCAAAATTATTCAGGTTTTGGTCCTGCAGGATTCCTGCAGGAATTGTCATGGTCCTACTGGAATTGCCACAGGAATTGTTCTGCAGGATTCATGCTGGGATTTAGTTGGTCTTACAGGAATATCAACATCCTGCAGGTTTTGACCCTGCAGGATTCCTGAAGGAATTGTTATGTTTGTGCAGGATTTCTGCAGGACTAGTCATCATGGACATTTTCTGCAGGATTTTGCCAAGCCTACAGGATTCCTGCAGGAAACCTGCACAATTCCTTCACAAAAGGTTGAATTCCTGAAGGACTTTTTTGTTATACGCCCATCCATCCCGACCAAGCACCTTTTGTTTTAGCCTAAGTAACCTTCTATCTTATGTATCCATTTCAAACATACCATATCATACTAATTTGATTGTCCTGGATTTATGTTTCCTATATTATGTCTAGTCTGAGACTTGGGGAATTCAGAACAGTAATAAGTTAGCTCATACGTTTTCACACAATACAGAGACCGTTGTGAGGAAACAAGTTTTATTACTTCTTTGCAGACTGTGTAATGTGCTTTACAGTAAAAATTGTAATTATTCAAAATTATGAACATCATTAATAAAAATAGAAAAATGGTTTCCTTCATGTAGTGGAAAAATGTACAATTTACTGATGACATATCAACCATCTTACAGCAGCAGTGAAATCCAAGTACCATAAAAACTAGCCTTTACTAAGGTGTGGAATATTTTCATTATTGAGTAAACATTGAGTGTAAATTGTTGGGATGACTTAATTCTTAACATTGAAATCAGCCTGAAAGTACAGTATGTGGCTGAGCTCTTTTTTTAGCAGTAAACTCAAATGAATTAGTTATACAGAAAAAACAACCCTCCAGCACCATTTTAATCAAAATGTAAGAACAATATCGAGACAAATTATAATTGGCAGTTTCAACATTTATATGAACTAATCCAGCATTCGTGTTTCCAGTTTCAATGTTCCTCTTTTCTATGCAGGAATTTGGGAAAAGCGGAATCTCAACATTCCCAGTTGGAATGCAGGAATGTGCGAATAAAGTGTTTGAGTACTTAACTTTCACCCCACAAACATTTCAAAAACTTAAAAATGGTAGAAAGGTCAACGTTCAAATGTGTATATTTGCAGGTTAAGTATCCGGGTGTGATTGTCAACACCACAAGGCTGTCAGTTTAGAAGTCCAACTTCATTGACAAATACATCTGATCAAGAAGGCATGAAGAGTGTGTATATAGTGTTTGTGTATAGGAATTTGTTGGTGAAAATATGTATTTTTGCAGTGTGTTTGTGTGTGCCTGACATGTATGATCAGTATCTATGCTTTCTAGGAATGTTTTTTGACTTTAGAAAAATGTCAAAGTTTTAAGACATTAAAATAGTTCAATAGACCATCAAAGTGGGAAAAGAGCTATTAACAAATTCCAAAATCAGCTAAATGACTCACTTCCTCTCCTCCTTTTCTCTCTCCATCCCTCTGTCAGTCAGCCTGTCCGTCGGTAGCAGGCGTCGTGGTAGGACGTGGCGTTGAGGACACCGAACATGTCTTTCCTGACGAAAGACAGGAAGTTACCCAGGGGGCATAGCGGTTGTGTGGCATGGCGGTCATGTGAGCTACAGAAGGTGGTATGGAATGTTACGTCCTCTCCGTTGTACAGAACCCTCACAAACATGTTACCACCTTTTGACCTCTCCCCTTTCACCCCAGAAGCCTTATTCTGACTCTGTCGTTGCCCCTTACGTGGTCTCTGCGTTGTGTGCGGACTCTTCCACAACTCAAACACAACCCTTGCTGCAAACCTCGGGAACAATGCCTCCTCCAAGCCCAGGGCGCTTAGTAACGGCGCCACGGTGACGTCGTGAGCCGAGGACAGGGTGAACACCTCCTCTCCAGCGCGGGGTTTTCGGCCCGGAGCGTAGGCCTTGGCGACGCGCTCCAACCTGTTGGCGGTGCGGTTGAGGTAGGGGTGCATGGCGAGCACGGCGTAGCGGCGATACAGTCCCACCCTCCTCCTGTCCACCTCGTCCTCTAACTGCTGCCTCCGGATCACAGCGAACTGGGCCAGAGTCAGACAGCCCCCACTGCCGAGAGCACTCCCTGCTGACACACAGGGGAAGGACAGGCCGTGGCACAGGTGGCACAGCAGAGAGTCTATAGGGTTGGCAGCTCTGAGCTGGCGCGGGGGCAGACCTAGCGTACGGGCCATGTCTGCGTAGGTCCTCTCCAGTTCAGTGTCTGCCGCTCTGAGGCGGTACTGTCTCCTCTGCTCCTCCTCCAGATAGGGGTTCCTAGCAGGACAGTCGCAGGCTGAACCACAGAACAACGTGCTCCACTGGTGGTGGACTGTCAGAAGGCTCCAGTCAAAGTCTGGCAGGAACCCATACAGAAGAGCCATACCGCTCTGGAGGGTGCGGCTCCTGCTCGTAGTCTCCACCCACACTTGCTTGGTCGACCAATCGGGCGGGAGGAGTTTGTGGCGCTTGTAGGCTTGGCGAAGGAGCTGGCCATTGCGTAAATGCTGCACTACACCTAAAGAGGGAAAGACAGAGATTGGTTGCACATTTCAGATATAAAACCAGCCTGTTCGGGTGGTTCTTTACATATCTTTAATGTGATTGATTGGTTGGTTACCTGTCTGAGTGAGCTCGCCCATCTCACAAGCGCTGTGGTTAGGGAGACGGGGCAACGAGCTGAGAGTCCCCTCCCAGCGGCCATGCCCCCCCTGGGCCATGTGACCAATGAAAGATTTTAGCTGGGGGTGGGAGGGCTTCCTGGAAGGGGGAGAGAGATGAAAGAGAGGGGAGGGGAGGGGGGGGTGTTAAGTGACATGATTAATATGTGACATGTAGAAGGAAAGAACCCTTTGTATGGGGTGAAAACTAGAGTTAAAGTTGTATGCAGTCTTGCACTGTTATGTCTCTACCACCAGGGAGCTGTCTAACACAACACTGACTGAGCCTAGTTCGATGTGCGGTAGATAGAGTATGAGGGCTATATAAACACAATCAGCAGGGACATGGCTACAGAGACAAGAGCATCATCTTTACCTCACAGTGAGGTCAGTGTACAGTCAGGGCAGGGGATGATCAGTCAAAGATCTAAACGATTAGAGATGATAGAGGATTACAGTTTAATACATCAAATCTGGGAGCTGCAGCTCAATCGCACCATAGTTTTACAGATTAAAGATTATTTATGGGGTGGCAGGTTCAACGGTACACATGAGTACGCACACACACACATACATGAGCATGCACACATACACACAGGGACACTGGTTTCCATAGCAATCCAGTTCTGAGACATCATCCAAAACCACATCACATCCTATCATTAGTCTCAGATTCGACAAGGTTTGTCATGATTGGTTGAAACATTGACCCTAAATCTATGCCTTCCACCACAGAATAGTATTACATCATGAAATCCCGTTTGCCAAGCAGCCCATCCCTAACATTCAGCAGGCAGCTCCAGTCTCTAACTAACGTTTGCCAGGCAGCTCCAGTCTCTAACTAACGTTTGCCAGGCAGCTCCAGTCTGTAACTAATGTTTGCCAGGCAGCTCCAGTCTGTAACTAATGTTTGCCAGGCAGCTCCAGTCTCTAACTAACGTTTGCCAGGCAGCTCCAGTCTGTAACTAATGTTTGCCAGGCAGCTCCAGTCTCTAACTAACGTTTCCCAGTCAGCTCCAGTCTCTAAATAACGTTTGCCAGGCAGCTCCAGTCTCTAACTAACGTTTGCCAGGCAGCTCCAGTCTCTAAATAACGTTTGCCAGGCTGCTCCAGTCTCTAAGTAACGTTTGCCAGGCAACTCCAGTCTCTAACTAACGTTTGCCAGGCAGCTCCAGTCTCTAACTAACGTTTTCCAGCCAGCTCCAGTCTCTAACTAACGTTTGCCAGGCAGCTCCAGTCTCTAAATAAAGTTTGCCAGGCAGCTCCAGTCTCTAACTAACGTTTGCCAGGCAGCTCCAGTCTCTAACTAACGTTTTCCAGTCAGCTCCAGTCTCTAAATAACGTTTGCCAGGCAGCTCCAGTCTCTAACTAACGTTTGCCAGGCAGCTCCAGTCTCTAAATAAAGTTTGCCAGGCAGCTCCAGTCTCTAACTAACATTTGCCAGGCAGCTCCAGTCTCTAACTAACGTTTTCCAGTCAGCTCCAGTCTCTAAATAATGTTTGCCAGGCAGCTCCAGTCTCTAACTAACATTTGCCAGGCAGCTCCAGTCTCTAACTAACGTTTGCCAGGCAGCTCCAGTCTCTAACTAACGTTGGCCAGGCAGCTCCAGTCTCTAACTAACGTTTGCCAGGCAGCTCCAGTGTCTAACTAACGTTTTCCAGGCAGCTCCAGTCTCTAAATAACGTTTGCCAGGCAGCTCCAGTCTCTAACTAACGTTTTCCAGTCAGCTCCAGTCTCTAAATAACGTTTGCCAGGCAGCTCCAGTCTCTAACTAACCTTTGCCAGGCAGCTCCAGTCTCTAAATAACGTTTTCCAGTCAGCTCCAGTCTCTAACTAACGTTTTCCAGTCAGCTCCAGTCTCTAAATAACGTTTTCCAGCCAGCTCCAGTCTCTAACTAACCTTTGCCAGGCAGCTCCAGTCTCTAACTAACGTTTGCCAGGCAGCTCCAGTCTCTAACTAACGTTTTCCAGGCAGCTCCAGTCTCTAACTAACGTTTTCCAGGCAGCTCCAGTCTCTAACTAACGTTTTCCAGGCAGCTCCAGTCTCTAACTAACGTTTTCCAGGCAGCTCCAGTCTCTAACTAACGTTTTCCAGGCAGCTCCAGTCTCTAACTAACGTTTTCCAGGCAGCTCCAGTCTCTAACTAACGTTTGCCAGGCAGCTCCAGTCTCTAAATAACGTTTTCCAGGCAGCTCCAGTCTCTAACTAACGTTTTCCAGGCAGCTCCAGTCTCTAACTAACGTTTTCCAGGCAGCTCCAGTCTCTAAATAACGTTTTCCAGGCAGCTCCAGTCTCTAACTAACGTTTTCCAGGCAGCTCCAGTCTCTAACTAACGTTTTCCAGGCAGCTCCAGTCTCTAACTAACGTTTTCCAGGCAGCTCCAGTCTCTAACTAACGTTTGCCAGGCAGCTCCAGTCTCTAACTAACGTTTGCCAGGCAGCTCCAGTCTCTAAATAAATATGCTGGTGTTAGATTTAACATTCTTCTATTCTATTGACTTTTGAGAGAGAGAGAGAGAGAGAGAGAGAGAGATAGAGAGAGAGAGAGAGAGAGAGAGAGAGAGAGAGAGAGAGAGAGAGAGAGAGAGAGAGAGAGATAGAGAGAGAGAGAGAGAGAGAGAGAGAGAGAGAGACAGAGAGAGAGAGAGAGAGAGAGAGAGAGAGAGAGAGAGAGAGAGAGAAAATAGTTTCCAGCTGGAGAGACCGCAGACAGACAGAGACAGTGGGTCGACTTGGCATGCTCGTGCCAGCTATGGGGAATTACATGCAGACACACACTCGAACAGTCCCCTAGGATCCTGCCTATAACCCATATGCTAGCGCAGAATAGATCCCCATAATTACACACTGGTCAAAATAAAAACAGACCCAGATTGTAGACCTTTATAAATAAGACCTTTATAAATGTAAATCTCTCTCTCCCAAGCACACACACATAATCCACACACACCCCAGAGACAAAACAGCCTGCTCAAACACACGTCTGCTGTATCTATTGAGGGCACTCGGAGTGTGGTGTCAGGAAAACAACCTCTCACTCAACGTCAACAAAACAAAGGAGATGATCGTGGACTTCAGGAAACAGCAGAGGAAGCACCCTCTTATCCACATCGAAGGGACAGTAGTGGAGAAGGTGGAAAGTTTTAAGTTACTCGGAGTACACATCACAGACAAACTGAAATGGTCCACCCACACAGACAGTGTGATAAAGAAGGCGAAACAGTGCCTCTTCAACCTCAGGAGGCTGAAGAAATTTGGCTTGTCACCTAAAACCCTGACAAACTTTTACAGCCTGTTGGGCTGTATCGCCGGCTGGTACAGCAACTGCACCACCCTCAAGCGCAAGGCTCTCCAGACAGTGGTGCGGTCTGCACAACGCAATTACCGGGGGCAAACTACCTGCCCTCCAGGACACCTACAGCACCCAATGTTTACAGGAAGGCCAAAAAGATCATCAAGGACAACAACCACCCGAGCCACTGACTGTTCATTGGAACACAGGAGTGATGGTTGCTGATAATGGGCCTCTGTACACCTACAGTATGTAGATATTCTATTAAGAATCTGCCGTTTCCAGCTACAATAGTCAGTCATTTACAACATTAACAATGTCTACACTGTATTTCTGATCTATTTTATTTTAATGGACAAAAAAATAGCTTTTCTTTAAAAAACAAGGATATGTGACCCCAAACTTTTGAACGGTAGTTTATATGTACACATTTGTATTCCTCTCTTTAGATTTGTGTGTATTAGGTAGTTGTTGGGGAATTGTTAGATTACTTGTTAGATATTACTGCACTGTCGGAACTAGAAGCACAAGCATTTCGCTACACTCACATTAACATCTGCTAACCATGTGTATGTGACCAATAACATTTGATTTGATTTATTGTAGCTCCAGCAAAACAAAGATCTTCTCTCAGGAGGTCCATAGTTCAACATCCCCAAGTCTACCTTCATCCCTCACTCTCTCCGTTTCTCTCTCTCTGTCTCACACTCTTGTTTTCTCTCCATGAATCCTTCCCACTCTCTCCGCTTGGCTGTGTCACCTTGCATCTATCCATTTGTCTCTCTCTCCTCCCTCTCTCCCTCGCTCCTTTCAGCTCTAACTTGGAGTGGAATGTCGGTGCTGAGAGCCAGATGGCATTGAATACTGGTCAGAGAGAGAGGTGCACTGGGGGAAAGAGGGAGAGAGACAGAAAGGCAGAGAGAGAGAGCGCGAGTACAGACTCAAACTCAGAATACACGAGCGCTCATGTGGGTTTGAGTCACAGGAGGCTGCTGAGGGGAGGATGGCTGATAATAATGGCTGGAACAGAGTAAATGGAATGGCATCAAACACATGGAAACCTTGTTTGATGTATTTGATACCATTCCACTGATTCCACTCCAGTCATTACAACGAGCCCAAATAAGGTGCCACTAACCTCCTGTGATTTGGGTTATGCCTTCTTGTGACATGCCAAACATTAGTGAAGATGTGTAATTATCTTCTAGCCAAAGTTTGTCTTCATAGCAGACATTCACCAGTCCTCTCAGCTCTGTGAAGGCCAGGCCCAGTGGCCACAGATGACTCAGATTACTGACTCTTCCTCTGCAAGACCCATCAGCTCAGAATGAAATGCCCATGTTGAATTTGCAAATGGCCATACACCAAGATATCCCAAAAAGAGGATTGGGGAGGAATTTATCAGCCATCTGTTTAGAATGAAGTCACCGGGGATCCCTCTGTTGTGCCAATCAAAGTAGATAGAACCCAAGTGCCCTCACACACACAAACAATCTCTCTCACACACACTCTTTTCACACACACTTTTGACTGAGGGAAGCCAGGTCTGAAAGAGCCCTTCCTGCCCTGATCTTTGTTTTTGAGAATGTGCAGCAAGAGCCACAGCAATGACTTCCCTCTCTATAAATAATATGTTATCAGAAACTGCCATCTGCATGATGAGAGGCAGAGCGGAGCAGTGGGATGAGACAGGATGACATATGAATGGGGGGTGAACACAGAATAAAAGACAGTTGTACACAGAGATAGAAAATGATATGGGAAGATGAGAACATGAAAAAGAGAGAGGATATCAAAATGTTTGTCAGAAATAGTCCACACATCATGTGCTAATTCATTTCTCAGTGGGGATTATTTCTGACAGAGACAGTATTGCTTCTTCACAGCAGCATGGAAAATCGTGTTTTTCAAATCAAGTGAGATAAGAGGCAGCAAAACCTTGTCTGTGTGTGTGTGTGTGTGTGTGTGTGTGTGTGTGTGTGTGTGTGTGTGTGTGTGTGTGTGTGTGCATGCATCCATCTGCACCAGAGAGTGGCAGCAGAACAGCAAACACAACACCACAGTGACAGTCTGGAGGGAAAACAAGTGGGAGAAAATGAGAGTGATAAAAGTAAAATGGAGAGACAGAATGACTGTTGGACAGTCAACATTGTCACACTTTGAAATAATGAATGTCTCTGTGTTAGAGCTCAACGTGTAGTAGGATCACTCTGATGCTCCTAGGTGCCATTGAAAGTGAACCTGTGGCCCCAGGCAGGACATGCACGTCCCTGACACTCTTGATAATTACATAGCAAACACAACACATCTCAGCACTACATCTAACACAGTCAGACTGAACATCTTGTAGTTCCACATCACACACTGCATAACCATGGCTAATCACTTTGACTAACAACAACAGCTTGTTTTCTCTTCTCACATTCCCCTCTTCTTCATAGCAATTATTGCTTAAGTTTTCCACTGACATGCTAACCAGAAACTCTTCAAAGGACGGGGGGGGGGGTAATTTCACAAGACAAAGTGGTATCATTTTCTGGCTGCAGTCAAAACTGCATTTGATCTAATCTAATGATCTAATGCTCTAATGATGTAATTATCTAATGATCAAATGATGTAATGGAAACTGTGGAGCTGGAGGGTATAGCTAACATTTACAGTAGCCTCCAGTTCATTCAGGAGGACATCTTTATTTAACAGAAGGCCTTAATGAATGAATAATAGGAGACGAGAGACTATTTGTTGCATCATCATTGGATGTTCAGTCAGTGGGCATAGCTCTCACCTCTTTGGGGACAGGGTGCAGTCGATGGCAGGCCGCTTGGTTTTGGGGATGGCGTAAAGGGGGTAACGGTCGCCATGGCGAATCATCACCTGGACAGAAAGCAGCTTGTAGTCCACAGGGCTGTGTCCTGGGAGGGGAGAGGACCACACATTCATCATCATCATCACCACCATCATCATCACCACCATCACTATCACCACCATCATCATCACCACCATCATCATCAACACCATCAACAACATCACCATCATCATCACCATCATCATAGAAGTAGTAGTGGTTGTAGCTGTCATAGTAAAGCTAGTTAAGGTAGTAATAGTGATGATTTATAATAAAATACATTTTTCCTCTGATACAACATCAGAGGAAGTGGTTTACAGATAACCTTGTATTAGTATGTGATACAAGTAACTCCAATCCTTATTGATATGAAGTGTTGCTGTCATGAGTTTGTGAGAGTGCATGGTTTGAATAAAGATTATAGTACTGTCCTGACTGACTGAGAGACCAACCATTTAAGCAGTCAGATGTTCTTCGAGACCACAGTGGCCTTGAGTCTTCTGGCCTGTGCAGAACACTCAAGGTTTGGTTTGGGTTCAACTATTTAAAAAATAATAATAGTTTTCAATTTCGATAAAACATTTTTACCATGGCTCTCTATCCTCTAACCCTGACCCTTTATCCTCTCTATCCTCTAACCCTGACCCTTTATCCTCTCTATCCTCTAACCCTGACCCTTTATCCTCTCTATCCTCTAACCCTGACCCTTTATCCTCTCTATCCTCTCTATCCTCTAACCCTGACCCTTTATCCTCTCTATCCTCTAACCCTGACCCTTTCTCCTCTCTATCCTCTAACCCTGACCCTTTATCCTCTCTATCCTCTAACCCTGACCCTTTATCCTCTCTATCCTCTCTATCCTCTAACCCTGACCCTTTATCCTCTTTATCCTCTCTATCCTCTAACCCTGACCCTTTATCCTCTCTATCCTCTAACCATGACTCTTTATCCTCTCTATCCTCTGACCCGGACCCTTTATCCTCTCTATCCTCTAACCCTGACCCTTTATTCCTCTCTATCCTCTAACCCTGACCCTTTATCCTCTCTATCCTCTAACCCTGACCCTTTATCCTCTCTATCCTCTAACCCTGACCCTTTATCCTCTCTATCCTCTAACCATGACTCTTTCTCCTCTCTATCCTCTAACCAGGACTCTTTATCCTCTCTATCCTCTAACCATGACTCTTTATCCTCTCTATCTAGTTAACCATGACTCTCTATCCTTTAACCCGGACCCTTTATCCTCTCTATCCTCTAACCATGAACTTTTATCCTCTCTATCCTCTAACCATGACTCTTTATCCTCTCTATCCTCTAAACCGTACCTTTATCCTCTCTATCCTCTAACCATGACTCTTTATCCTCTCTATCCTCTAACCAGGACTCTTTATCCTCTCTATCCTCTAACCATGACTCTTTATCCTCTCTATCTAGTTAACCATGACTCTCTATCCTTTAACCCGGACCCTTTATCCT
This sequence comes from Oncorhynchus tshawytscha, assembly GCF_018296145.1. NCBI lineage: Eukaryota > Metazoa > Chordata > Actinopteri > Salmoniformes > Salmonidae > Oncorhynchus > Oncorhynchus tshawytscha. The sequence continues at coordinate 74,155,031 of NC_056441.1, forward strand.
CTCTATCCTCTAACCATTAACTTTTATCCTCTCTATCCTCTAACCATGACTCTTTATCCTCTCTATCCTCTAAACCGGACCTTTATCATCTCTATCCTCTAAACTGGACCTTTATCCTCTCTATCCTCTAACCATGACTCTTTATCCTCTCTATCCTCTAAACCGGACCTTTATCCTCACTATCCTCTAACCATGACTCTTTATCCTCTCTATCCTCTAACCATGACTCTTTATCCTCTCTATCTAGTTAACCATGACTCTCTATCCTCTAACCCGGACCCTTTATCCTCTCTATCCTCAAACCATGAACTTTTATCCTCTCTATCCTCTAACCATGACTCTTTATCCTCTCTATCCTCTAACCCGGACCCTTTATCCTCTCTATCCTCTAAACCGGACCTTTATCCTCTCTATCCTCTAACCATGACTCTTTATCCTCTCTATCTAGTTAACCATGACTCTTTATCCTCTCTATCCTCTAACCCTGAACTTTTATCCTCTCTATCTAGTTAACCATGACTCTTTATCCTCTCTATCTAGTTAACCATGACTCTTTATCCTCTCTATCCTCTAACCATGACTCTTTATCCTCTCTATCCTCTAACCATGACTCTTTATCCTCTCTATCCTCTAACCATGACTCTTTATCCTCTCTATCCTCTAAACCGGACCTTTATCCTCTCTATCCTCTAAACTGGACCTTTATCCTCTCTATCCTCTAACCATGACTCTTTATCCTCTCTATCCTCTAAACCGGACCTTTATCCTCTCTATCCTCTAACCATGACTCTTTATCCTCTCTATCCTCTAACCATGACTCTTTATCCTCTCTATCTAGTTAACCATGACTCTCTATCCTCTAACCCGGACCCTTTATCCTCGCTATCCTCTAACTATGACTCTTTATCCTCTCTATCCTCTAAACTGGACCTTTATCCTCTCTATCCTCTAACCATGACTCTTTATCCTCTCTATCCTCTAAACCGGACCTTTATCCTCTCTATCCTCTAACCATGACTCTTTATCCTCTCTATCCTCTAACCATGACTCTTTATCCTCTCTATCTAGTTAACCATGACTCTCTATCCTCTAACCCGGACCCTTTATCCTCTCTATCCTCTAACCATGACTCTTTATCCTCTCTATCTAGTTAACCATGACTCTTTATCCTCTCTATCCTCTAACCCTGAACTTTTATCCTCTCTATCTAGTTAACCATGACTCTTTATCCTCTCAATCTAGTTAACCATGACTCTTTATCCTCTCTATCCTCTAACCATGACTCTTTATCCTCTCTATCCTCTAACCCGGACCCTTTATCCTCTCTATCCTCTAACCATGACTCTTTATCCTCTCTATCCTCTAACCATGACTCTTTATCCTCTCTATCCTCTAACCATGACTCTTTATCCTCTTTATCCTCTAACCCTGACCCTTTATCCACTCTATCTTCTAACCATGATCCTCTATCCTCCAACTAACCATGAACCTTTATCCTCTCTATCCTCTAACCCTGACACTTTATCCTCTCTATCCTCTAACCCTGACCCTTTATCCTCTCTATCATCTAACCATGACTCTTTATCCTCTCTATCCTCTAACCCTGACCCTTTATCCTCTCTATCATCTAACCATGACTCTTTATCCTCTCTATCCTCTAACCCTGACCCTTTATCCTCTCTATCCTCTAACCCTGACCCTTTATCCTCTCTATCCTCTAACCATGACCTTTTATCCTCTCTATCCTCTAAACCGGACCTTTATCCTCTCTATCCTCTAAACCGGACCTTTATCCTCTCTATCCTCTAACCATGACCCTTTATCCTCTCTATCCTCTAACCATGAACTTTTATCCTCTCCATCCTAATACCATGACTCTTTATCCTCTCTATCCTCTAACCATGACTCTTTATCCTCTCTATCCTCTAAACCGGACCTTTATCCTCACTATCCTCTAACCATGACTCTTTATCCTCTCTATCCTCTAACCATGACTCTTTATCCTCTCTATCTAGTTAACCATGACTCTCTATCCTCTAACCCGGACCCTTTATCCTCTCTATCCTCAAACCATGAACTTTTCTCCTCTCTATCCTCTAACCATGAATCTTTATCCTCTCTATCCTCTAACCCCTGACCCTTTATCCTCTCTATCCTCTAAACCGGACCTTTATCCTCTCTATCCTCTAACCATGACTCTTTATCCTCTCTATCTAGTTAACCATGACTCTTTATCCTCTCTATCCTCTAACCCTGAACTTTTATCCTCTCTATCTAGTTAACCATGACTCTTTATCCTCTCTATCTAGTTAACCATGACTCTTTATCCTCTCTATCCTCTAACCATGACTCTTTATCCTCTCTATCCTCTAACCATGACTCTTTATCCTCTCTATCCTCTAACCATGACTCTTTATCCTCTCTATCCTCTAAACCATGACCTTTATCCTCTCTATCCTCTAAACTGGACCTTTATCCTCTCTATCCTCTAACCATGACTCTTTATCCTCTCTATCCTCTAATCCGGACCTTTATCCTCTCTATCCTCTAACCATGACTCTTTATCCTCTCTATCCTCTAACCATGACTCTTTATCCTCTCTATCTAGTTAACCATGACTCTCTATCCTCTAACCCGGACCCTTTATCTTATCCTCTAACCATGACTCTTTATCCTCTCTATCCTCTAAACCGGACCTTTATCCTCACTATCCTCTAACCATGACTCTTTATCCTCTCTATCCTCTAAACCGTACCTTTATCCTCACTATCCTCTAACCATGACTCTTTATCCTCTCTATCCTCTAAACCGTACCTTTATCCTCTCTATCCTCTAACCATGAACTTTTATCCTCTCTATCCTCTAACCATGACTCTTTATCCTCTCTATCTAGTTAACCATGACTCTCTATCCTCTAACCCAGACCCTTTATCCTCTCTATCCTCTAACCATGACTCTTTATCCTCTCTATCTAGTTAACCATGACTCTTTATCCTCTCTATCCTCTAACCCTGAACTTTTATCCTCTCTATCTAGTTAACCATGACTCTTTATCCTCTCTATCTAGTTAACCATGACTCTTTATCCTCTCTATCCTCTAACCATGACTCTTTATTCTCTCTATCCTCTAACCCGGACCCTTTATCCTCTCTATCCTCTAACCATGACTCTTTATCCTCTCTATCCTCTAACCATGACTCTTTATCCTCTCTATCCTCTAACCATGACTCTTTATCCTCTTTATCCTCTAACCCTGACCCTTTATCCACTCTATCTTCTAACCATGATCCTCTATCCTCCAACTAACCATGAACCTTTATCCTCTCTATCCTCTAACCCTGACACTTTATCCTCTCTATCCTCTAACCCTGACCCTTTATCCTCTCTATCATCTAACCATGACTCTTTATCCTCTCTATCCTCTAACCCTGACCCTTTATCCTCTCTATCATCTAACCATGACTCTTTATCCTCTCTATCCTCTAACCCTGACCCTTTATCCTCTCTATCCTCTAACCCTGACCCTTTATCCTCTCTATCCTCTAACCATGAACTTTTATCTCTATCCTCTAAACCGGACCTTTATCCTCTAAACCGGACCTTTATCCTCTCTATCCTCTAACCATGAACTTTTATCCTCTCTATCCTCTAACCATGAACTTTTATCCTCTCCATCCTCTAACCATGACTCTTTATCCTCTCTATCCTCTAACCATGACCCTTTATCCTCTCTATCATCTAACCATGACTTTATCCTTTATCCTCTAACCCTGACTCTTTATCCTCTCTATCCTCTAACCCTGACCCTTTATCCTCTCTATCCTCTAACCATGAACTTTTATCCTCTCTATCCTCTAAACCGGACTTTTATCCTCTCCATCCTCTAAACCGGACCTTATCCTCTCTATCCTCTAACCATGAACTTTTATCCTTTATCTCTAACCATGAACTTTTATCTATCCTCTAACCATGACTCTTTATCCTCTCTATCCTCTTACCTTTATCCTCTCTATCCTCTAACCATGAACTTTTATCCTCTCTATCCTCTAACCATGACTCTTTATCCTCTCTATCCTCTAAACCGACCCTTTATCCTCTCTATCATCTAACCAGGACTCTTTATCCTCTCTATCCTCTAACCATGACCCTTTATCCTCTCTATCCTCTAACCCTGACCCTTTATCCTCTCTATCCTCTAACCATGAACTTTTATCCTCTCTATCCTCTAACCATGAACTTTTATCCTCTCTATCCTCTAACCATGACTCTTTATCCTCTCTATCCTCTAAACCGTACCTTTATCCTCTCTATCCTCTAACCATGACTCTTTATCCTCTCTATCCTCTAACCATGAACTTTTATCCTCTCTATCCTCTAACCATGACCCTTTATCCTCGCTATCCTCTAACTATGACTCTTTATCCTCTCTATCCTCTAAACTGGACCTTTATCCTCTCTATCCTCTAACCATGACTCTTTATCCTCTCTATCCTCTAAACCGGACCTTTATCCTCTCTATCCTCTAACCATGACTCTTTATCCTCTCTATCCTCTAACCATGACTCTTTATCCTCTCTATCTAGTTAACCATGACTCTCTATCCTCTAACCCAGACCCTTTATCCTCTCTATCCTCTAACCATGACTCTTTATCCTCTCTATCTAGTTAACCATGACTCTTTATCCTCTCTATCCTCTAACCCTGAACTTTTATCCTCTCTATCTAGTTAACCATGACTCTTTATCCTCTCAATCTAGTTAACCATGACTCTTTATCCTCTCTATCCTCTAACCATGACTCTTTATCCTCTCTATCCTCTAACCCGGACCCTTTATCCTCTCTATCCTCTAACCATGACTCTTTATCCTCTCTATCCTCTAACCATGACTCTTTATCCTCTCTATCCTCTAACCATGACTCTTTATCCTCTTTATCCTCTAACCCTGACCCTTTATCCACTCTATCTTCTAACCATGATCCTCTATCCTCCAACTAACCATGACCCTTTATCCTCTCTATCCTCTAAACCGGACCTTTATCCTCTCTATCCTCTAACCCGGACCCTTTATCCTCTCTATCCTCTAACCATGACTCTTTATCCTCTCTATCCTCTAACCCTGACCCTTTATCCACTCTATCCCCTAACCATAACCCTTTATCCTCTAACCCTGACCCTTTATCCTCTCTATCCTCTAACCATGACCCTTTATCCTCTCTATCCTCTAACCATGACTCTTTATCCTCTCTATCCTCTAACCATGACTCTTTATCCTCTCTATCTAGTTAACCATGACTCTCTATCCTCTAACCCGGACCCTTTATCCTCGCTATCCTCTAACTATGACTCTTTATCCTCTCTATCCTCTAACCCTGACCCTTTATCCTCTCTATCCTCTAACCCTGACCCTTTATCCTCTCTATCCTCTAAACCATGAACTTTTATCCTCTCTATCCTCTAACCATGACTCTTTATCCTCTCTATCCTCTAACCATGACTCTTTATCCTCTCTATCTAGTTAACCATGACTCTCTATCCTCTAACCCAGACCCTTTATCCTCTCTATCCTCTAACCATGACTCTTTATCCTCTCTATCTAGTTAACCATGACTCTTTATCCTCTCTATCCTCTAACCCTGAACTTTTATCCTCTCTATCTAGTTAACCATGACTCTTTATCCTCTCTATCTAGTTAACCATGACTCTTTATCCTCTCTATCCTCTAACCATGACTCTTTATCCTCTCTATCCTCTAACCCGGACCCTTTATCCTCTCTATCCTCTAACCATGACTCTTTATCCTCTCTATCCTCTAACCATGACTCTTTATCCTCTCTATCCTCTAACCATGACTCTTTATCCTCTTTATCCTCTAACCCTGACCCTTTATCCACTCTATCTTCTAACCATGATCCTCTATCCTCCAACTAACCATGAACCTTTATCCTCTCTATCCTCTAACCCTGACACTTTATCCTCTCTATCCTCTAACCCTGACCCTTTATCCTCTCTATCATCTAACCATGACTCTTTATCCTCTCTATCCTCTAACCCTGACCCTTTATCCTCTCTATCATCTAACCATGACTCTTTATCCTCTCTATCCTCTAACCCTGACCCTTTATCCTCTCTATCCTCTAACCCTGACCCTTTATCCTCTCTATCCTCTAACCATGAACTTTTATCCTCTCTATCCTCTAAACCGGACCTTTATCCTCTCTATCCTCTAAACCGGACCTTTATCCTCTCTATCCTCTAACCATGAACTTTTATCCTCTCTATCCTCTAACCATGAACTTTTATCCTCTCCATCCTCTAACCATGACTCTTTATCCTCTCTATCCTCTAACCATGACTCTTTATCCTCTCTATCCTCTAACCCGGACCCTTTATCCTCTCTATCCTCTAACCATGACTCTTTATCCTCTCTATCCTCTAACCATGACTCTTTATCCTCTCTATCTAGTTAACCATGACTCTCTATCCTCTAACCCGGACCCTTTATCCTCTCTATCCTCAAACCATGAACTTTTCTCCTCTCTATCCTCTAACCATGAATCTTTATCCTCTCTATCCTCTAACCCCGACCCTTTATCCTCTCTATCCTCTAACCAGGACTCTTTATCCTCTCTATCCTCTAACCATGACTCTTTATCCTCTCTATCTAGTTAACCATGACTCTCTATCCTTTAACCCGGACCCTTTATCCTCTCTATCCTCTAACCATTAACTTTTATCCTCTCTATCCTCTAACCATGAACTTTTATCCTCTCTATCCTCTAACCATGACTCTTTATCCTCTCTATCCTCTAAACCGTACCTTTATCCTCTCTATCCTCTAACCAGGACTCTTTATCCTCTCTATCCTCTAACCATGACTCTTTATCCTCTCTATCTAGTTAACCATGACTCTCTATCCTCTAACCCGGACCCTTTATCCTCGCTATCCTCTAACTATGACTCTTTATCCTCTCTATCCTCTAAACTGGACCTTTATCCTCTCTATCCTCTAACCATGACTCTTTATCCTCTCTATCCTCTAAACCGGACCTTTATCCTCTCTATCCTCTAACCATGACTCTTTATCCTCTCTATCCTCTAACCATGACTCTTTATCCTCTCTATCTAGTTAACCATGACTCTCTATCCTCTAACCCGGACCCTTTATCCTCTCTATCCTCTAACCATGACTCTTTATCCTCTCTATCTAGTTAACCATGACTCTTTATCCTCTCTATCCTCTAACCCTGAACTTTTATCCTCTCTATCTAGTTAACCATGACTCTTTATCCTCTCTATCTAGTTAACCATGACTCTTTATCCTCTCTATCCTCTAACCATGACTCTTTATCCTCTCTATCCTCTAACCCGGACCCTTTATCCTCTCTATCCTCTAACCATGACTCTTTATCCTCTCTATCCTCTAACCATGACTCTTTATCCTCTCTATCCTCTAACCATGACTCTTTATCCTCTTTATCCTCTAACCCTGACCCTTTATCCACTCTATCTTCTAACCATGATCCTCTATCCTCCAACTAACCATGAACCTTTATCCTCTCTATCCCTCTATCCTCTAACCCTGACCCTTTATCCTCTCTATCCTCTAACCATGACTCTTTATCCTCTCTATCCTCTAACCCTGACCCTTTATCCTCTCTATCCTCTAACCATGACTCTTTATCCTCTCTATCCTCTAACCCTGACCCTTTATCCTCTCTATCCTCTAACCCTGACCCTTTATCCTCTCTATCCTCTAACCCTGACCCTTTATCCTCTCTATCCTCTAACCATGACCCTTTATCCTCTCTATCTAGTTAACCATGACTCTCTATCCTCTAACCCGGACCCTTTATCCTCGCTATCCTCTAACTATGACTCTTTATCCTCTCTATCCTCTAAACTGGACCTTTATCCTCTCTATCCTCTAACCATGACTCTTTATCCTCTCTATCCTCTAAACCGGACCTTTATCCTCTCTATCCTCTAACCATGACTCTTTATCCTCTCTATCCTCTAACCATGACTCTTTATCCTCTCTATCTAGTTAACCATGACTCTCTATCCTCTAACCCGGACCCTTTATCCTCTCTATCCTCTAACCATGACTCTTTATCCTCTCTATCTAGTTAACCATGACTCTTTATCCTCTCTATCCTCTAACCCTGACCCTTTATCCTCTCTATCCTCTAACCATGACCCTTTATCCACTCTATCCCCTAACCCTGACCCTTTATCCTCTCTATCCTCTAACCATGACCCTTTATCCTCTCTATCCTCTAACCCTGAACCTTTATCCTCTCTATCCCCTAACCATGACACGTTTGTCCTCTCTATCCTCTAATCATGACCCTTTATCCTCTCTATCCTCTAACCATGACACTTTATCCTCTAACCCTGACCCTTTATCCACTCTATCTTCTAACCATGATCCTCTATCCTCCAACTAACCATGAACCTTTATCCTCTCTATCCTCTAACCCTGACACTTTATCCTCTCTATCCTCTAACCCTGACCCTTTATCCTCTCTATCATCTAACCATGACTCTTTATCCTCTCTATCCTCTAACCCTGACCCTTTATCCTCTCTATCATCTAACCATGACTCTTTATCCTCTCTATCCTCTAACCCTGACCCTTTATCCTCTCTATCCTCTAACCCTGACCCTTTATCCTCTCTATCCTCTAACCATGAACTTTTATCCTCTCTATCCTCTAAACCGGACCTTTATCCTCTCTATCCTCTAAACCGGACCTTTATCCTCTCTATCCTCTAACCATGAACTTTTATCCTCTCTATCCTCAAACCATGAACTTTTATCCTCTCTATCCTCTAACCATGACTCTTTATCCTCCCCATCCTCTAACCCGGACCCTTTATCCTCTCTATCCTCTAAACCGGACCCTTTATCCTCACTATCCTCTAACCATGACTCTTTATCCTCTCTATCCTCTAACCATGACTCTTTATCCTCTCTATCTAGTTAACCATGACTCTCTATCCTCTAACCCGGACCCTTTATCCTCTCTATCCTCAAACCATGAACTTTTCTCCTCTCTATCCTCTAACCATGAATCTTTATCCTCTCTATCCTCTAACCCCGACCCTTTATCCTCTCTATCCTCTAAACCGGACCTTTATCCTCTCTATCCTCTAACCATGACTCTTTATCCTCTCTATCTAGTTAACCATGACTCTTTATCCTCTCTATCCTCTAACCCTGAACTTTTATCCTCTCTATCTAGTTAACCATGACTCTTTATCCCTCTATCTAGTTAACCATGACTCTTTATCCTCTCTATCCTCTAACCATGACTCTTTATCCTTCTATCCTCTAACCATGACTCTTTATCCTCTCTATCCTCTAACCATGACTCTTTATCCTCTCTATCCTCTAAACCGGACCTTTATCCTTTATCCTCTAAACTGGACCTTTATCTTCTCTATCCTCTAACCATGACTCTTTATCCTCTCTATCCTCTAAACCGGACCTTTATCCTCTCTATCCTCTAACCATGACTCTTTATCCTCTCTATCCTCTAACCATGACTCTTTATCCTCTCTATATAGTTAACCATGACTCTCTATCCTCTAACCCGGACCCTTTATCCTCGCTATCCTCTAACTATGACTCTTTATCCTCTCTATCCTCTAAACTGGACCTTTATCCTCTCTATCCTCTAACCATGACTCTTTATCGTCTCTATCCTCTAAACCGGACCTTTATCCTCTCTATCCTCTAACCATGACTCTTTATCCTCTCTATCCTCTAACCATGACTCTTTATCCTCTCTATCTAGTTAACCATGACTCTCTATCCTCTAACCCAGACCCTTTATCCTCTCTATCCTCTAACCATGACTCTTTATCCTCTCTATCTAGTTAACCATGACTCTTTATCCTCTCTATCCTCTAACCCTGAACTTTTATCCTCTCTATCTAGTTAACCATGACTCTTTATCCTCTCTATCTAGTTAACCATGACTCTTTATCCTCTCTATCCTCTAACCATGACTCTTTATCCTTCTATCCTCTAACCCGGACCCTTTATCCTCTCTATCCTCTAACCATGACTCTTTATCCTCTCTATCCTCTAACCATGACTCTTTATCCTCTCTATCCTCTAACCATGACTCTTTATCCTCTTTATCCTCTAACCCTGACCCTTTATCCACTCTATCTTCTAACCATGATCCTCTATCCTCCAACTAACCATGAACCTTTATCCTCTCTATCCTCTAACCCTGACACTTTATCCTCTCTATCCTCTAACCCTGACCCTTTATCCTCTCTATCATCTAACCATGACTCTTTATCCTCTCTATCCTCTAACCCTGACCCTTTATCCTCTCTATCATCTAACCATGACTCTTTATCCTCTCTATCCTCTAACCCTGACCCTTTATCCTCTCTATCCTCTAACCCTGACCCTTTATCCTCTCTATCCTCTAACCATCAACTTTTATCCTCTCTATCCTCTAAACCGGACCTTTATCCTCTCTATCCTCTAAACCGGACCTTTATCCTCTCTATCCTCTAACCATGAACTTTTATCCTCTCTATCCTCTAACCATGAACTTTTATCCTCTCCATCCTCTAACCATGACTCTTTATCCTCTCTATCCTCTAACCATGACCCTTTATCCTCTCTATCATCTAACCATGACTCTTTATCCTCTCTATCCTCTAACCCTGACCCTTTATCCTCTCTATCCTCTAACCCTGACCCTTTATCCTCTCTATCCTCTAACCATGAACTTTTATCCTCTCTATCCTCTAAACCGGACTTTTATCCTCTCCATCCTCTAAACCGGACCTATATCCTCTCTATCCTCTAACCATGAACTTTTATCCTCTCTATCCTCTAACCATGAACTTTTATCCTCTCTATCCTCTAACCATGACTCTTTATCCTCTCTATCCTCTAAACCGTACCTTTATCCTCTCTATCCTCTAACCATGACTCTTTATCCTCTCTATCTAGTTAACCATGACTCTCTATCCTCTAACCCAGACTCTTTATCCTCTCTATCCTCTAACCATGACTCTTTATCCTCTCTATCTAGTTAACCATGACTCTTTATCCTCTCTATCCTCTAACCCTGAACTTTTATCCTCTCTATCTAGTTAACCATGACTCTTTATCCTCTCAATCTAGTTAACCATGACTCTTTATCCTCTCTATCCTCTAACCATGACTCTTTATCCTCTCTATCCTCTAACCCGGACCCTTTATCCTCTCTATCCTCTAACCATGACTCTTTATCCTCTCTATCCTCTAACCATGACTCTTTATCCTCTCTATCCTCTAACCATGACTCTTTATCCTCTTTATCCTCTAACCCTGACCCTTTATCCACTCTATCTTCTAACCATGATCCTCTATCCTCCAACTAACCATGAACCTTTATCCTCTCTATCCTCTAACCCTGACACTTTATCCTCTCTATCCTCTAACCCTGACCCTTTATCCTCTCTATCATCTAACCATGACTCTTTATCCTCTCTATCCTCTAACCCTGACCCTTTATCCTCTCTATCATCTAACCATGACTCTTTATCCTCTCTATCCTCTAACCCTGACCCTTTATCCTCTCTATCCTCTAACCCTGACCCTTTCTCTATCCTCTAACCATGAACTTTTATCCTCTCTATCCTCTAAACCGGACCTTTATCCTCTCTATCCTCTAAACCGGACCTTTATCCTCTCTATCCTCTAACCATGAACTTTTATCCTCTCTATCCTCTAACCATGAACTTTTATCCTCTCCATCCTCTAACCCTGACCCTTTATCCTCTCTATCCTCTAACCATGACCCTTTATCCTCTCTATCATCTAACCATGACTCTTTATCCTCTCTATCCTCTAACCCTGACCCTTTATCCTCTCTATCCTCTAACCCTGACCCTTTATCCTCTCTATCCTCTAACCATGAACTTTTATCCTCTCTATCCTCTAAACCGGACTTTTATCCTCTCCATCCTCTAAACCGGACCTATATCCTCTCTATCCTCTAACCATGAACTTTTATCCTCTCTATCCTCTAACCATGAACTTTTATCCTCTCTATCCTCTAACCATGACTCTTTATCCTCTCTATCCTCTAAACCGTACCTTTATCCTCTCTATCCTCTAACCATGAACTTTTATCCTCTCTATCCTCTAACCATGACTCTTTATCCTCTCTATCCTCTAAACCGTACCTTTATCCTCTCTATCCTCTAACCATGACTCTTTATCCTCTCTATCCTCTAACCAGGACTCTTTATCCTCTCTATCTAGTTAACCATGACTCTCTATCCTTTAACCCGGACCCTTTATCCTCTCTATCCTCTAACCATTAACTTTTATCCTCTCTATCCTCTAACCATGACTCTTTATCCTCTCTATCCTCTAAACCGGACCTTTATCATCTCTATCCTCTAAACTGGACCTTTATCCTCTCTATCCTCTAACCATGACTCTTTATCCTCTCTATCCTCTAAACCGGACCTTTATCCTCACTATCCTCTAACCATGACTCTTTATCCTCTCTATCCTCTAACCATGACTCTTTATCCTCTCTATCTAGTTAACCATGACTCTCTATCCTCTAACCCGGACCCTTTATCCTCTCTATCCTCAAACCATGAACTTTTATCCTCTCTATCCTCTAACCATGACTCTTTATCCTCTCTATCCTCTAACCCGGACCCTTTATCCTCTCTATCCTCTAAACCGGACCTTTATCCTCTCTATCCTCTAACCATGACTCTTTATCCTCTCTATCTAGTTAACCATGACTCTTTATCCTCTCTATCCTCTAACCCTGAACTTTTATCCTCTCTATCTAGTTAACCATGACTCTTTATCCTCTCTATCCTCTAACCATGACTCTTTATCCTCTCTATCCTCTAACCATGACTCTTTATCCTCTCTATCCTCTAACCATGACTCTTTATCCTCTCTATCCTCTAACCATGACCTTTATCCTCTCTATCCTCTAAACCGGACCTTTATCCTCTCTATCCTCTAAACTGGACCTTTATCCTCTCTATCCTCTAACCATGACTCTTTATCCTCTCTATCCTCTAACCATGACTCTTTATCCTCTCTATCTAGTTAACCATGACTCTCTATCCTCTAACCGGACCCTTTATCCTCGCTATCCTCTAACTATGACTCTTTATCCTCTCTATCCTCTCTATCCTCTAAACTGGACCTTTATCCTCTCTATCCTCTAACCATGACTCTTTATCCTCTCTATCCTCTAAACCGGACCTTTATCCTCTCTATCCTCTAACCATGACTCTTTATCCTCTCTATCCTCTAACCATGACTCTTTATCCTCTCTATCTAGTTAACCATGACTCTCTATCCTCTAACCCTGACCCTTTATCCTCTCTATCATCTAACCATGACTCTTTATCCTCTCTATCTAGTTAACCATGACTCTTTATCCTCTCTATCCTCTAACCCTGAACTTTTATCCTCTCTATCTAGTTAACCATGACTCTTTATCCTCTCTATCTAGTTAACCATGACTCTTTATCCTCTCTATCCTCTAACCATGACTCTTTATCCTCTCTATCCTCTAACCATGACTCTTTATCCTCTCTATCCTCTAACCATGACTCTTTATCCTCTCTATCCTCTAAACCGGACCTTTATCCTCTCTATCCTCTAAACTGGACCTTTATCCTCTCTATCCTCTAACCATGACTCTTTATCCTCTCTATCCTCTAACCATGACTCTTTATCCTCTCTATCTAGTTAACCATGACTCTCTATCCTCTAACCCGGACCCTTTATCCTCGCTATCCTCTAACTATGACTCTTTATCCTCTCTATCCTCTCTATCCTCTAAACTGGACCTTTATCCTCTCTATCCTCTAACCATGACTCTTTATCCTCTCTATCCTCTAAACCGGACCTTTATCCTCTCTATCCTCTAACCATGACTCTTTATCCTCTCTATCCTCTAACCATGACTCTTTATCCTCTCTATCTAGTTAACCATGACTCTCTATCCTCTAACCCGGACCCTTTATCCTCTCTATCCTCTAACCATGACTCTTTATCCTCTCTATCTAGTTAACCATGACTCTTTATCCTCTCTATCCTCTAACCCTGAACTTTTATCCTCTCTATCTAGTTAACCATGACTCTTTATCCTCTCTATCTAGTTAACCATGACTCTTTATCCTCTCTATCCTCTAACCATGACTCTTTATCCTCTCTATCCTCTAACCATGACTCTTTATCCTCTCTATCCTCTAACCCGGACCCTTTATCCTCTCTATCCTCTAACCATGACTCTTTATCCTCTCTATCCTCTAACCATGACTCTTTATCCTCTCTATCCTCTAACCATGACTCTTTATCCTCTCTATCCTCTAACCATGACTCTTTATCCTCTCTATCCTCTAACCATGACTCTTTATCCTCTCTATCCTCTAAACCGGACCTTTATCCTCTCTATCCTCTAACCATGACCCTTTATCCTCTCTATCCTCTAACCATGACTCTTTATCCTCTCTATCCTCTAACCATGACTCTTTATCCTCTCTATCCTCTAACCATGACTCTTTATCATCTCTATCTAGTTAACCATGACTCTCTATCCTCTAACCCGGACCCTTTATCCTCTCTATCCTCTAACCATGACTCTTTATCCTCTCTATCCTCTAACCATGACTCTTTATCCTCTCTATCTAGTTAACCATGACCGTATCAACCAAATATGTCTATGTGCCCTTGAGCAAGACAGTTAACCCTACTTTTCTCCAGGGGTACTGTACTACTATGGCTGACTCTGTAAAACAACACATTTAACTGTATCGTGAAATCCGTACAAATGTGCGCAACCGCCATAGCGTACAGCACGCATAAAGCAACTATTTCTGTCTTACAATCTCTCTCCACCAGGTGTAGCACTTCTCTCATCGTTTAAGAACAAGAAATTGACATTGACGGGGGTAAGGGGGATACCTAGCCATTTTTATTTATTTTTTTGCTGAATTTTTACCCCTTTTTCTCCCCAATTTCGTGGTATCCAATTGTTGTAGTAGCTACTATCTTGTCTCATCGCTACAACTCCCGTACGGGCTTGGGAGAGACGAAGGTTGAAAGTCATGCATCCTCCGATACACAACCCAACCAAGCCGCACTGCTTCTTAACACAGCGTGTATGCAACCCGGAAGCCAGCCGCACCAATGTGTCGGAGGAAACACCGTGCACCTGGCAACCTTGGCTAGCGTGCACTGTGCCCGGCCCGCCACAGGAGTCGCTGGTGCGCGATGGGACAAGGACATCCCTACCGACCAAGCCCTCCCTAACCCAGACGACGCCAGGCCAATTGTGCGTCGCCCCACGGACCTCCCGGTCGCGGCCAGTTACGACAGAGCCTGGGCGCGAACCCAGGTGGCTTGTGGCAAACATTAAACAACACTTTTTATGGATATCTTTAAGAAATGGCTTTCTTCTTGCCACTCTTCCATAAAGGCCAGATTTGTGCAATATACGACTGATTGTTGTCCTATGGACAGAGTCTCCCACCTCAGCTGTAGATCTCTGCAGTTCATCCAGAGTGATCATGGGCCTCTTGGCTGCATCTCTGATCAGTCTTCTCCTTCTATGAGCTGAAAGTTTAGAGGGACGGCCAGGTCTTGGTAGATTTGCAGTGGTCTGATACTCCTTCCATTTCAATATTATCGCTTGCACAGTGCTCCTTGGGATGTTTAAAGCTTGGGAAATCTTTTGTATCCAAATCCGGCTTTAAACTTCTTCACAACAGTATCTCGGACCTGCCTGGTGTGTTCCTTGTTCTTCATGATGCTCTCTGCGCTTTTAACGGACCTCTGAGACTATCACAGTGCAGATGCATTTATACGGAGACTTGATTACACACAGGTGGATTGTATTTATCATCATTAGTCATTTAGGTCAACATTGGATCATTCAGAGATCCTCACTGAACTTCTGGAGAGAGTTTGCTGCACTGAAAGTAAAGGGGCTGAATAATTTTGCACGCCCAATTTTTCAGTTTTTGATTTGTTAAAAAAGTTTGAAATATCCAATAAATGTCGTTCCACTTCATGATTGTGTCCCACTTGTTGTTGATTCTTCACAAAAAAAATACAGTTTTATATCTTTATGTTTGAAGCCTGAAATGTGGCAAAAGGTCGCAAAGTTCAAGGGGGCCGAATACTTTCGCAAGGCACTGTAGCTACACAAGCATTTGTGTAAGAGTATTGATAGCTAGCATAGCATTAAGCCTAGCATTCAGAAACAACATTTTCACAAAAACAAGACAAGCATTCAAATAAAATAATTTACCTTTGAAGAACTTCGGATGTTTTCAATGAGGAGACTCTCAGTTAGATAGCAAATGTTCAGTTTTTCCAAAAAGATTATTTGTGTAGGAGAAATCGCTCCGTTTTGTTCATCACGTTTGGCTGAGAAAACCCCCCGAAATTTCAGTCATTACAACGCAAACTTTTTTCCAAATTAACTCCATAATATCGACAGAAACATTGTTTAGAATCAATCCTCAAGGTGTTTTTCACATATCTATTCGATGATAAGTCACTCGTGGCAGTTTGGTTTCTCCTCTGTTCAAAATGGAAAAATGAACGCACCTGGAGATTACGCAATAGTTTCGACGGAGGACACCGAGCGGACACCTGGTAAATGTAGTCTCTTATGGTCAATTTTCCAATGATATGCCTACAAATACGTCACAATGCTGCAAACACCTTGGGGAAACGACAGAAAGTGTAGGCTCTCTCCTTGCGCATTCACAGCCATATAGGAGACATTGGAACACAGGGCCTCAAAAATCTGGCTCACTTCCTGTATGAAATTTCATCTTGGTTTCGCCTGTAGCATTAGTTCTGTGGCACTCACAGACAATAGCTTTGCAGTTTTGGAAACGTCAGAGTGTTTTCTTTCCAAAGCTGTCAATTATATGCATAGTCGAGCATCTTTTCGTGACAAAATATCTTGTTTAAAATGGGAACGTTTTCCATCCAAAAATGAAATACTGCCCCCAGAGGTTCAAGAGGTTAACCCTCTCTATACTCTAGCTAACCATGACCCAACACCAGTCTATCAATTCTCTTTACATGACACAACACATCTAAATGTTCTGTATTTCTCCACATGGCTAAGCCTTCCTTGTTACTGACTGACTCCATATGGTTCTGTTCTAAACCCTTTGACCTGTGTTCGCTGATTGGTTGAGCAAATGGCTAACACGCTAGCAGACTGCAGAGGACTGAAACATTGCTCTTTCTTCCCACTTACCAAAGGAACAGCAGATTAGATTGTGTGTGTGTCTCACCCTCCCAGGCCTGTGTGAGTGTGTGTGTGTGTGTGTGTGTGTGTGAGTGTCTCACCCTCTCAGGCCTGTGTGCGTGCGTGTCTCACCCTCCCAGGCCTGTGAGTGTGTGTGTGTGTGCGTGCGTGTCTCACCCTCTCAGGCCTGTGTGTGCGTGTCTCACCCTCCCAGGCCTGTGTGTGCGTGTCTCACCCTCCCAGGCCCCTATATGTGTGTGTGTGTGTGTCTCTGTGTGTGTGTGTGCGTGTCTCACCCTCTCAGGCCTGTGTGTGCGTGTCTCACCCTCCCAGGCCCCTATATGTGTGTGTGTGTGTGTCTCTGTGTGTGTGTGTGCGTGTCTCACCCTCCCAGGCCTGTTCAGAGCGGTCGGGGGTGTTGCAGTAGCCATAAGCCTCAGTGATGGGGTCTGGATCAGGATCCTCTGTGGGAGGGACAGGGATCACTCTCTTCCTGCTCTTCCCCTGGCCCTGAACTTGACCCTGATCCTGGGGGTGGCGCTCCTCACCCATGGGCGTAGTGGGGATTAGGTGCACTGCAGATAGAGGAGAAGGGGGGGGGTCAATTCCTCAATGTTCAAGAGATTGTCAGGAAGAGAGAGACTGAATGAAAGAGCAGAGGAGGGATTGAGTGAGAGAGAGAGAGAAGTATAGCGAGAGAAAGAGAGAGAGAGAGAGAGAGAGAATGTGAGAGCGGGAGGAAAGTTAGCAAAGAAACAACACCAAAGCAGACCTAACCGTAGTAACAAACGACACCAAAGCAGACCTAACCGTAGTAACAAACGACACCAAAGCAGACCTAACCATAGTAACAAACAACACCAAAGCAGACCTAACCGTAGTAACAAACGACACCAAAGCAGACCTAACCGTAGTAACAAACGACACCAAAGCAGACCTAACCATAGTAACAAACAACACCAAAGCAGACCTAACCGTAGTAACAAACGACACCAAAGCAGACCTAACCGTAGTAACAAACGACACCAAAGCAGACCTAACCATAGTAACAAACAACACCAAAGCAGACCTAACCGTAGTAACAAACGACACCAAAGCAGACCTAACCGTAGTAACAAACGACACCAAAGCAGACCTAACCGTAGTAACAAACAACACCAAAGCAGACCTAAACGTAGTAACAAACAACACCAAAGCAGACCTAACCGTAGTAACAAGCAACACCAAAGCAGACCTAACCGTAGTAACAAACAACATTGACATCCATTGCTCAAAGGACTCTCCTGTATAAAGGTCTATAACATCTATTAGCCTCAGCCCAGTCTTAGGCCCAGCCTCAGCCCAGTCTTAGGCCAAGCCTCAGCCCAGTCTTAGGCCCAGCCTCAGCCCAGTCTTAGGCCCAGCCTCAGCCCAGTCTTAGGCCCAGCCTCCCCTCAGCCCAGCCCTAGCCCCAGCCCAGCCTTAGCCCAGCCTCCCCTCAGCCCTAGCCAAGCCTACCCTCAGCCCAGCCTCCCCTCAGCCCTAGCCCATTTACATGTGAACAGCAGCAGAACCCTGTACAGAACCCCTAACCACTACCACAGGGTTGCCTTGACAGCCATTAACCTGTGACCCCTGGGCCAGGCGGCCCAATGGGGAGAGCGGTGTGGGAACCATTGCAGTTCCATTCAGAAATGCAGGATCCTGGGAATACACACACACACACACACACACACACACACACACACACACACACACTTACCTCAGAAACCCTGGTTGTCCTGAAGCCAGGCAGTGGAGTAGGTAAATATTACCTCACTTTGCAAATAGAGAGAGAGCAAGACGCTTTCTAATCATCAAGGAGAGAGGCCCTTTCATTCCTATAACAACCTTTAAACAATCTCTCCCCAACAGACACACACACATACACTTGTACAGGAACATAGAAACACACACATACACACAGGCTCACATAACTCTCACCCTCTCATAGTCAAGCACACACACAGAGTTTCACCAGCTCCCCCCTCCAAGTTCCAGCTGAAATCATAAAGTCAACAGTGTTGCTGGACAGAACTGCTGGGTGTTGGGGATGGCTGGGGAGGTACGGGGTAGTGGTAGGAGGTCAAGGGTGGGAGGTAGGGAGTAAGGGTAGGAAGGTAGGGGTAGGAGGTTGGAAGGTATGGGTAGTAGGTAGGAAGGTAGGGAGTAGTGGGTAGGAAGATATTGGTAGGAGGTAAGGGTAGGAGGTAGGAAGGTAGGGGGTAGGAGGTAAGATTAGGAGGTAGGAAGATAGGGAGTAGTGGGTAGGAGGTAGGGGGTAACGGTGGGAGATAGAGGGTAGGGCATTGGGTTGAACCTCGTTCAGATTTCCTGAACACAGCAGACAGAGAGAGCAAGGGGTGGAGATAGACGTTGGAGGCAGGGTATTTCACTTCCTGTCATAAAATTGTTACATCATGTTTTCACTATCTTACTAACTAATAACTAACAGACTGTAGAAACACCACAGTTCTAGATCCAGCATTGGTCACACATCACCCTTAGATGATAAAGCTACGGTGGTATAGTTCCATTGCTTATTCGATTTCTTTAGAAACAGACTACAGAGGAACTAGCCTAAATACAAACCACACTATCTTAAAGTGAGGGTATCCATATTAACCCACACTCCCCATGTGAGAGGTATTGATATGTTGAATGTACCGAGCCACAGAGTGGAGTGGAAACGGGAAAGACATTTGAAGGTAGAAAAACAGTGTAACCATGACCAGGAAAACTTGACGTGTCAAATTATATAGCATACGTAGAAATCCAATTCTCTGGTAAAACTCTTGGTCATAGATTGAGGTTAGAATGTTACTAGCAAATGTTCACATCAGTCAGTTAACACCGGTCAGTTAGCATCAGTATAGATGGTGAGTTAGCATCAGTATAGATGGTGAGTTAGTATCAGTATAGATGGTGAGTTAGCATCAGTATAGATGGTGAGTTAACATCAGTATAGATGGTGAGTTAGCATCAGTATAGATGGTCAGTTAGCATCAGTATAGATGGTGAGTTAGCATCAGTATAGATGGTGAGTTAGTATCAGTATAGATGGTGAGTTAGCATCAGTATAGATGGTGAGTTAACATCAGTATAGATGGTGAGTTAGCATCAGTATAGATGGTGAGTTAGCATCAGTATAGACAGTCAGTTAACATCAGTATAGATGGTAAGTTAGCATCAGTATAGAAGGTCAGTTAACATCAGTATAGACGGTGAGTTAGCATCAGTATAGAAGGTCAGTTAGCATCAGTATAGACGGTGAGTTAGTATCAGTATAGACGGTGAGTTAGCATCAGTATAGAAGGTCAGTTAGCATCAGTATAGAAGGTCAGTTAGCGTCAGTATAGACGGTGAGTTAGCATCAGTATAGACGGTGAGTTAGCATCAGTATAGAAGGTCAGTTAGCATCAGTATAGAAGGTCAGTTAACATCAGTATAGACGGTGAGTTAGCATCAGTATAGACGGTGAGTTAGCATCAGTATAGACGGTGAGTTAGCATCAGTATAGAAGGTCAGTTAGCATCAGTGTAGAAGGTCAGTTAGCATCAGTATAGAATGTCAGTTAGCATCAGTATAGACTCACCGGTGAAGAGGAAGAGGAGGAAGAGGTGTGTGTGAGCGAAAGAGAGCATTCTGAGATCTGCTCACTGGATAGAGGGCCAGACACACACTGGAACCCATTCACTGAACTGGTCCCCCTCTCCCCGCACACACACTCACCGACAAACACACACACGCCTACGTACTAGGCAGACCCACGGCCCAATTGGAGGCCTGCTCACTACCCTGGTCTGCCACAGTCGCCCACACAAAGGGCCTTTTGTAACAGACAACAGACTACCTCAGACTAGGAGCACACACACTGAAGAAAGACACACACACACACACTGAAGAAACACACACACACAGACACTGAAGAAACACACACATACACACTCTAAAGAAACACACACAAACACACACACACGCACGCACACACACACACACACACTGAAGAGAAGAAACACACACACAAGCCGCACAAGCCCAGGGCATCAACGCCAACTCACACACCCGCAAACACACAGTTGTTTACATGCCTGGAGCATGAACACACACACACATAAACACACACACACACACACACATAAACACAGGGTATACTACCAAAGCAATACACATGCTAGCCTAAGGCATCTTCCTACAGTACACACACAACATCAATGGGCCAGGTCTACGCAACAACTAGCTGGCCTTAAGAAACATACAGCAGGGCCAGTAATTAGGGGTTTAGCAGGTAGTTCTGACTGTATGCATTGGCTGAGAGTTGAAAAAGGTGAGCCCATTACACTGATGAGGGCTTCCTTCCAGCCTTACACCTCAGTGTTTTACACCGCCTGCACTGTGGTAAAGAGTCAGCTGCTACAGTAAACCTTAAACACAGGATGGACCACGACTGCTCTTCCTCCCTGCATCTCTCACACCAGAGAATTAAAACGGGTCCACAAAACATACCACACACTACTGTCACGACCAATACCACACACTACTGTCACGACCAATACCACACACTACAGTCACGACCAATACCACACACTACTGACACGACCAATACCACACACTACTGTCACGACCAATACCACACACTACTGCCACGACCAATACCCCACACTCCTGTCACGACCAATACCACACACTACTGTCACGACCAATACCACACACTACTGTCACGACCAATACCCCAAACTCCTGTCACGACCAATACCCCACACTACTGTCACGACCAATACCACACTACTGTCACGACCAATACCCCACACTACTGTCATGACCAATACCCCACACGACTAATACCCCACACTACTAATACCCCACACTACTGTCACGACCAATACCCCAAACTCCTGTCACGACCAATACCACACACTACTGTCACGACCAATACCACACACTACTGCCACGACCAATACCCCACACTCCTATCATGACCAATACCACACACTACTGTCACGACCAATACCCCAAACTCCTGTCACGACCAATACCCCACACTACTGTCACGACCAATACCCTACACTACTGTCACGACCAATACCCCACACTACTGTCACGACCAATACCCCACACTACTGTCACGACCAATACCACACACTACTGTCACGACCAATACCACACTACTGTCACGACCAATACCCCCACACTACTGTCACGACCAATACCCCACACGACTAATACCCCACACTACTAATACCCCACACTACTGTCACGACCAATACCACACAACTGTCACTACCAATACCCCCACACTACTAATACCCCACACTACTGTCACGACCAATACCACACAACTGTCACGACCAATAAAACACACTACTGTCACGACCAATACCACACAACTGTCACGACCAATAAAACACACTACTGTCACGACCAATACCTCACACTACTGTCACGACCAATACCACACAACTGTCACGACCAATACCTCACACTACTGTCACGACCAATACCTCACACTACTGTCACGACCAATAAAACACACTACTGTCACGACCAATACCACACAACTGTCACGACCAATAAAACACACTACTGTCACGACCAATACCACACAACTGTCACGACCAATAAAACACACTACTGTCACGACCAATACCTCACACTACTGTCACGACCAATACCACACAACTGTCACGACCAATACCTCACACTACTGTCACGAGCAATACCTCACACTACTGTCACGACCAATAAAACACACTACTGTCACGACCAATACCACACAACTGTCACGACCAATAAAACACACTACTGTCACGACCAATACCTCACACTACTGTCACGACCAATACCACACAACTGTCACGACCAATACCTCACACTACTGTCACGACCAATACCTCACACTACTGTCACGACCAATAAAACACACTACTGTCACGACCAATACCACAAAACTGTCACGACCAATAAAACACACTACTGTCACGACCAATACCTCACACTACTGTCACGACCAATACCACACACTACTGTCACGACAATTATCAGTTCTAAACATGTATGATTTGTCTGTTTGCCTCTACTGCCCGTGGTCTATCTGTCTGTCTGCCTCTACTGCCCATGGTCTATCTGTCTGTCTGCCTCTACTCCCCATGGTCTATCTGCCTCTACTGCCCGTGGTCTATCTGCCTCTACTGCCCGTGGTCTATCTGTCTGTCTGCCTCTACTCCCCGTGGTCTATCTGCCTCTACTGCCCGTGGTCTATCTGTCTGTCTGCCTCTACTCCCGTGGTCTATCTGTCTGTCTGCCTCTACTCCCCATGGTCTATCTGTCTGTCTGCCTCTACTCCCCATGGTCTATCTGTCTGTCTGCCTCTACTGCCCGTGGTCTATCTGTCTGTCTGCCTCTACTGCCCATGGTCTATCTGTCTGTCTGCCTCTACTGCCCATGGTCTATCTGTCTGTCTGCCTCTACTGCCCGTGGTCTATCTGTCTGTCTGCCTCTACTGCCCGTGGTCTATCTGTCTGTCTGCCTCTACTCCCCATGGTCTATCTGTCTGTCTGCCTCTACTCCCCATGGTCTATCTGTCTGTCTGCCTCTACTCCCCGTGGTCTATCTGCCTCTACTCCCCGTGGTCTATCTGTCTGTTTGCCTCTACTGCCCGTGGTCTATCTGCTTCTACTCCCCGTGGTCTATCTGTCTGTCTGCCTCTACTGCCCGTGGTCTATCTGCTTCTACTCCCCGTGGTCTATCTGTCTGTCTGCCTCTACTCCCCATGGTCTATCTGTCTGTCTGCCTCTACTCCCCATGGTCTATCTGCCTCTACTGCCCGTGGTCTATCTGCCTCTACTGCCCGTGGTCTATCTGTCTGTCTGCCTCTACTCCCCGTGGTCTATCTGCCTCTACTGCCCGTGGTCTATCTGTCTGTCTGCCTCTACTCCTCGTGGTCTATCTGTCTGTCTGCCTCTACTCCCCATGGTCTATCTGTCTGTCTGCCTCTACTCCCCATGGTCTATCTGTCTGTCTGCCTCTACTGCCCGTGGTCTATCTGTCTGTCTGCCTCTACTGCCCATGGTCTATCTGTCTGTCTGCCTCTACTGCCCATGGTCTATCTGTCTGTCTGCCTCTACTGCCCGTGGTCTATCTGTCTGTCTGCCTCTACTGCCCGTGGTCTATCTGTCTGTCTGCCTCTACTCCCCATGGTCTATTTGTCTGTCTGCCTCTACTCCCCATGGTCTATCTGTCTGTCTGCCTCTACTCCCCGTGGTCTATCTGCCTCTACTCCCGTGGTCTATCTGTCTGTTTGCCTCTACTGCCCGTGGTCTATCTGCTTCTACTCCCCGTGGTCTATCTGTCTGTCTGCCTCTACTGCCCGTGGTCTATCTGCCTCTACTCCCCGTGGTCTATCTGTCTGTCTGCCTCTACTCCCCATGGTCTATCTGTCTGTCTGCCTCTACTCCCCGTGGTCTATCTGCTTCTACTCCCCGTGGTCTATCTGTCTGTCTGCCTCTACTCCCCATGGTCTATCTGTCTGTCTGCCTCTACTCCCCGTGGTCTATCTGTCTGTCTGCCTCTACTCCCCGTGGTCTATCTGTCTGTCTGCCTCTACTCCCCGTGGTCTATCTGCTTCTACTCCCCGTGGTCTATCTGTCTATCTGCCTCTACTCCCCATGGTCTCTGTCTGTCTGCCTCTACTCCCCGTGGTCTATCTGCTTCTACTCCCCGTGGTCTATCTGTCTGTCTGCCTCTACTCCCCATGGTCTATCTGTCTGTCTGCTTCTACTCCCGTGGTCTATCTGTCTGTCTGCCTCTACTCCCCATGGTCTATCTGCTTCTACTCCCCGTGGTCTATCTGTCTGTCTGCCTCTACTCCCCATGGTCTATCTGCTTCTACTCCCCGTGGTCTATCTGTCTGTCTGCCTCTACTCCCCATGGTCTATCTGTCTGTCTGCTTCTACTCCCCGTGGTCTATCTGTCTGTCTGCCTCTACTCCCCATGGTCTATCTGCTTCTACTCCCCGTGGTCTATCTGTCTCTACTCCCCGTGGTCTGTCTGCCTCTACTCGCCGTGGTCTATATGTCTGTCTGCCTCTACTCCCCGTGGTCTATCTGTCTGTCTGCTTCTACTCCCTCTGGTCTGTCTGTCTGCCTCTACTCCCCGTGGGCTCTGTCTGTCTGCCTCTACTCCTCGTGGTCTATCTGCCTCTACTCCCAGTGGTCTATCTGTCTGTCTGCCTCTACTCCCCGTGGTCTATCTGCCTCTACTCCCCATGGTCTATCTGCCTCTACACCCCATGGTCTATCTGCCTCTTCTCCCGTGGTCTATCTGTCTGTCTGCCTCTACTCCCTCTGGTCTGTCTGTCTGCCTCTACTCCCCGTGGGCTCTGTCTGTCTGCCTCTACTCCTCGTGGTCTATCTGCCTCTACTCCCAGTGGTCTATCTGTCTGTCTGCCTCTACTCCCCGTGGTCTGTCTGCCTCTACTCCCCGTGGTCTGTCTGCCTCTACTCGCCATGGTCTATCTGTCTGTCTGCCTCTACTCCCCGTGGTCTATCTGTCTGCCTCTACTCCCCGTGGTCTATCTGCCTCTAGTCCCAGTGGTCTATCTGTCTGTCTGCCTCTACTCCCCGTGGTCTATCTGCCTCTACTCCCCATGGTCTATCTGCCTCTACACCCCATGGTCTATCTGCCTCTTCTCCCCGTGGTCTATCTGTCTGTCTGCCTCTACTCCCTCTGGTCTGTCTGTCTGCCTCTACTCCCCGTGGGCTCTGTCTGTCTGCCTCTACTCCTCGTGGTCTATCTGCCTCTACTCCCAGTGGTCTATCTGTCTGTCTGCCTCTACTCCCCGTGGTCTGTCTGCCTCTACTCCCCGTGGTCTGTCTGCCTCTACTCGCCATGGTCTATCTGTCTGTCTGCCTCTACTCCCCGTGGTCTATCTGTCTGCCTCTACTCCCCGTGGTCTATCTGCCTCTACTCCCTGTGGTCTACCTGTCTGTCTGCCTCTACTCCCCGTGGTCTTTCTGTCTGTCTGCCTCTACTCCCCGTGGTCTGTCTGTCTGTCTGCCTCTACTCCCGTGGTCTGTCTGTCTGTCTGCCTCTACTCCCCATGGTCTACCTGTCTGTCTGCCTCTACTCCCCGTGGTCTGTCTGTCTGTCTGCCTCTACTCCCCGTGGTCTGTCTGTCTGTCTGTCTGCCTCTACTCCCCGTGGTCTGTCTGTCTGTCTCCCTATACTCCTTGTGGTCTATCTGCCTCTACTCCCCGTGGTCTATCTGTCTGTCTGCCTCTACTCCCCGTGGTCTGTCTGTCTGTCTGCCTCTACTCCCCGTGGTCTGTCTGTCTGTCTGCCTCTACTCCCCGTGGTCTGTCTGTCTGCCTCTACTCCCCGTGGTCTGTCTGTCTGCCTCTACTCCCCGTGGTCTATCTGTCTGTCTGCCTCTACTCCCCGTGGTCTGTCTGTCTGACTGCCTATACTCCCTGTCGTCTCTGTATGTCTGCCTCTACTGCCCGTGGTCTGTCTGTCTGCCTCTACTCCCTGTGGTCTCTGTCTGTCTGCCTCTACTGCCCGTGGTCTATCTGTCTGTCTGCCTCTACTCCCCGTGGTCTCTGTCTGCCTGCCTCTGCTCCCCGTGGTCTGTCTGTCTGCCTCTACTCCCCGTGGTCTCTGTCTGTCTGCCTCTACTGCCCGTGGTCTATCTGTCTGTCTGCCTCTACTCCCCGTGGTCTATCTGTCTGTCTCCCTATACTCCTTGTGGTCTATCTGCCTCTACTCCCTGTGGTCTGTCTGTCTGTCTGCCTCTACTGCCCGTGGTCTATCTGTCTGTCTGCCTCTACTCCCTGTGGTCTATCTGTCTGTCTCCCTATACTCCTTGTGGTCTATCTGTCTGTCTGCCTCTACTCCCCGTGGTCTATCTGTCTGTCTGCCTCTACTCCCTGTGGTCTATCTGTCTGTCTCCCTTTACTCCTTGTGGTCTATCTGTCTGTCTGCCTCTACTCCCCGTGGTCTATCTGTCTGTCTGCCTCTAATCCCTGTGGTCTGTCTGTCTCCATGTCACTGCCTCATAGCTATACTCCAAAACACGTCACTGTTAGTTTGGCTTTCGTTCCTGTATTCTCTCTCTCTCTCCCTATTCCTTTCTCTCCCTCTCTCTATTTCCTCTGATGTTCTATCTCTCTTCATCTCTGTGGATTATTCTCTCCCCTCTCTCTATTTCCTCTGATGTTCTATCTCTCTTCATCTCTGTGGATTATTCTCTTCTCTCTCTCTATTTCCTCTGATGTTCTATCTCTCTTCATCTCTGTGGATTATTCTCTCCCCTCTCTCTATTTCCTCTGATGTTCTATCTCTCTTCATCTCTGTGGATTATTCTCTTCTCTCTCTCTATTTCCTCTGATGTTCTATCTCTCTTCATCTCTGTGGATTATTCTCTCCCCTCTCTCTATTTCCTCTGATGTTCTATCTCTCTTCATCTCTGTGGATTATTCTCCCCTCTCTCTATTTCCTCTGATGTTCTATCTCTCTTCATCTCTGTGGATTATTCTCTCCCCTCTCTCTATTTCCTCTGATGTTCTATCTCTCTTCATCTCTGTGGATTATTCTCTCCCCTCTCTATTTCCTCTGATGTTCTATCTCTCTCTCCCTATTCCTTTCTCTCCCCTCTCTCTATTTCCTCTGATGTTCTATCTCTCTTCATCTCTGTGGATTATTCTCTCCCCTCTCTCTATTTCCTCTGATGTTCTATCTCTCTTCATCTCTGTGGATTATTCTCTTCCCTCTCTCTATTTCCTCTGATGTTCTATCTCTCTTCATCTCTGTGGATTATTCTCTTCTCTCTCTCTATTTCCTCTGATGTTCTATCTCTCTTCATCTCTGTGGATTATTCTCTTCTCTCTCTCTATTTCCTCTGATGTTCTATGTCTCTCTCTCCCTATTCCTTTCTCTCCCCTCTCTCTATTTCCTCTGAAGTTCTATCTCTCTTCATCTCTGTGGATTATTCTCTCCCCTCTCTCTATTTCCTCTGATGTTCTATCTCTCTTCATCTCTGTGGATTATTCTCTCCCCTCTCTCTATTTCCTCTGATGTTCTATCTCTCTCTCTCCCTATTCCTTTCTCTCCCCTCTCTCTATTTCCTCTGATGTTCTATCTCTCTTCATCTCTGTGGATTATTCTCTCCCCTCTCTCTATTTCCTCTGATGTTCTATCTCTCTTCATCTCTGTGGATTATTCTCTCCCCTCTCTCTATTTCCTCTGATGTTCTATCTCTCTCTCTCCCTATTCCTTTCTCTCCCCTCTCTCTATTTCCTCTGATGTTCTATCTCTCTTCATCTCTGTGGATTATTCTCTCCCCTCTCTCTATTTCCTCTGATGTTCTATCTCTCTTCATCTCTGTGGATTATTCTCTCCCCTCTCTCTATTTCCTCTGATGTTCTATCTCTCTTCATCTCTGTGGATTATTCTCTCCCTCTCTCTATTTCCTCTGATGTTCTATCTCTCTTCATCTCTGTGGATTATTCTCTCCCCTCTCTCTATTTCCTCTGATGTTCTATCTCTCTTCATCTCTGTGGATTATTCTCTTCTCTCTCTCTATTTCCTCTGATGTTCTATCTCTCTTCATCTCTGTGGATTATTCTCTTCTCTCTCTCTATTTCCTCTGATGTTCTATCTCTCTCTCTCCCTATTCCTTTCTCTCCCCTCTCTCTATTTCCTCTGATGTTCTATCTCTCTTCATCTCTGTGGATTATTCTCTCCCCTCTCTCTATTTCCTCTGATGTTCTATCTCTCTTCAACTCTGTGGATTATTCTCTCCCCTCTCTCTATTTCCTCTGATGTTCTATCTCTCTTCATCTCTGTGGATTATTCTCTTCTCTCTCTCTATTTCCTCTGATGTTCTATCTCTCTTCATCTCTGTGGATTATTCTCTTCTCTCTCTCTCTATTTCCTCTGATGTTCTATCTCTCTTCATCTCTGTGGATTATTCTCTCCCCTCTCTCTATTTCCTCTGATGTTCTATCTCTCTTCATCTCTGTGGATTATTCTCTCCCCTCTCTCTATTTCCTCTGATGTTCTATCTCTCTTCATCTCTGTGGATTATTCTCTCCCCTCTCTCTATTTCCTCTGATGTTCTATCTCTCTTCATCTCTGTGGATTATTCTCTCCCCTCTCTATTTCCTCTGATGTTCTATCTTTCTCTCTCCCTATTCCTTTCTCTCCCCTCTCTCTATTTCCTCTGATGTTCTATCTCTCTTCATCTCTGTGGATTATTCTCTCCCCTCTCTCTATTTCCTCTGATGTTCTATCTCTCTTCATCTCTGTGGATTATTCTCTTCCCTCTCTCTATTTCCTCTGATGTTCTATCTCTCTTCATCTCTGTGGATTATTCTCTCCCCTCTCTCTATTTCCTCTGATGTTCTATCTCTCTTCATCTCTGTGGATTATTCTCTCCCCTCTCTCTATTTCCTCTGATGTTCTATCTCTCTTCATCTCTGTGGATTATTCTCTCCCCTCTCTCTATTTCCTCTGATGTTCTATCTCTCTTCATCTCTGTGGTTTATTCTCTCTCTCTCTATTTCCTCTGATGTTCTATCTCTCTTCATCTCTGTGGATTATTCTCTCCCCTCTCTCTATTTCCTCTGATGTTCTATCTCTCTTCATCTCTGTGGATTATTCTCTCCCCTCTCTCTATTTCCTCTGATGTTCTATCTCTCTTCATCTCTGTGGATTATTCTCTCCCCTCTCTCTATTTCCTCTGATGTTCTATCTCTCTTCATCTCTGTGGATTATTCTCTCCCTCTCTCTATTTCCTCTGATGTTCTATCTTCTTCATCTCTGTGGATTGTTCTCTTCTCTCTCTCTATTTCCTCTGATGTTCTATCTCTCTTCATCTCTGTGGATTATTCTCTTCTCTCTCTCTATTTCCTCTGATGTTCTATCTCTCTCTCTCCCTATTCCTTTCTCTCCCTCTCTCTATTTCCTCTGATGTTCTATCTCTCTTCATCTCTGTGGATTATTCTCTCCCCTCTCTCTATTTCCTCTGATGTTCTATCTCTCTTCATCTCTGTGGATTATTCTCTCCCCTCTCTCTATTTCCTCTGATGTTCTATCTCTCTTCATCTCTGTGGATTATTCTCTTCTCTCTCTCTATTTCCTCTGATGTTCTATCTCTCTTCATCTCTGTGGATTATTCTCTCCCCTCTCTCTATTTCCTCTGATGTTCTATCTCTCTTCATCTCTGTGGATTATTCTCTTCTCTCTCTCTATTTCCTCTGATGTTCTATCTCTCTTCATCTCTGTGGATTATTCTCTCCCCTCTCTCTATTTCCTCTGATGTTCTATCTCTCTTCATCTCTGTGGATTATTCTCTCCCCTCTCTCTATTTCCTCTGATGTTCTATCTCTCTTCATCTCTGTGGATTATTCTCTCCCTCTCTATTTCCTCTGATGTTCTATCTTTCTCTCTCCCTATTCCTTTCTCTCCCCTCTCTCTATTTCCTCTGATGTTCTATCTCTCTTCATCTCTGTGGATTATTCTCTCCCCTCTCTTTATTTCCTCTGATGTTCTATCTCTCTTCATCTCTGTGGATTATTCTCTTCCCTCTCTCTATTTCCTCTGATGTTCTATCTCTCTTCATCTCTGTGGATTATTCTCTTCTCTCTCTCTATTTCCTCTGATGTTCTATCTCTCTTCATCTCTGTGGATTATTCTCTTCTCTCTCTCTATTTCCTCTGATGTTCTATCTCTTTCTCTCCCTATTCCTTTCTCTCCCCTCTCTCTATTTCCTCTGAAGTTCTATCTCTCTTCATCTCTGTGGATTATTCTCTCCCCTCTCTCTATTTCCTCTGATGTTCTATCTCTCTTCATCTCTGTGGATTATTCTCTCCCCTCTCTCTATTTCCTCTGATGTTCTATCTCTCTCTCTCCCTATTCCTTTCTCTCCCTCTCTCTATTTCCTCTGATGTTCTATCTCTCTTCATCTCTGTGGATTATTCTCTCCCCTCTCTCTATTTCCTCTGATGTTCTATCTCTCTTCATCTCTGTGGATTATTCTCTCCCCTCTCTCTATTTCCTCTGATGTTCTATCTCTCTCTCTCCCTATTCCTTTCTCTCCCCTCTCTCTATTTCCTCTGATGTTCTATCTCTCTTCATCTCTGTGGATTATTCTCTCCCCTCTCTCTATTTCCTCTGATGTTCTATCTCTCTTCATCTCTGTGGATTATTCTCTCCCCTCTCTCTATTTCCTCTGATGTTCTATCTCTCTTCATCTCTGTGGATTATTCTCTCCCCTCTCTCTATTTCCTCTGATGTTCTATCTCTCTCTCTCCCTATTCCTTTCTCTCCCCTCTCTCTATTTCCTCTGATGTTCTATCTCTCTTCATCTCTGTGGATTATTCTCTCCCCTCTCTCTATTTCCTCTGATGTTCTATCTCTCTTCATCTCTGTGGATTATTCTCTCCCCTCTCTCTATTTCCTCTGATGTTCTATCTCTCTTCATCTCTGTGGATTATTCTCTCCCCTCTCTCTATTTCCTCTGATGTTCTATCTCTCTTCATCTCTGTGGATTATTCTCTTCTCTCTCTCTATTTCCTCTGATGTTCTATCTCTCTTCATCTCTGTGGATTATTCTCTCCTCTCTCTCTATTTCCTCTGATGTTCTATCTCTCTCTCTCCCTATTCCTTTCTCTCCCCTCTCTCTATTTCCTCTGATGTTCTATCTCTCTTCATCTCTGTGGATTATTCTCTCCCCTCTCTCTATTTCCTCTGATGTTCTATCTCTCTTCATCTCTGTGGATTATTCTCTCCCCTCTCTCTATTTCCTCTGATGTTCTATCTCTCTCTCTCCCTATTCCTTTCTCTCCCCTCTCTCTATTTCCTCTGATGTTCTATCTCTCTTCATCTCTGTGGATTATTCTCTCCCCTCTCTCTATTTCCTCTGATGTTCTATCTCTCTTCATCTCTGTGGATTATTCTCTTCTCTCTCTCTATTTCCTCTGATGTTCTCTCACTTCATCTCTGTGGATTAGTCTCTCTCCCTGTCTCTCCTCTCTCCCTCTCCATTCTTCTCATTATATACGTACCTTTCTCTCTCTCTCTCTGTACCCTGCTCTCTTGCTTCAAGTCTTTACAGATGCCAGAAAAGATTGCAATTCTGTGAGTGCATGTCTTAACTCTGCATTGAGAATGTGTGAACTCTGTGACCCTGTTACCATCATTCCTCTCCCTCTCTCTCTCCCTCAAAAGCAGAGGTGTGTGTCTGTCTGAGGGGGATTGTAGGCTGAAGTAACTTTAATGCACTACTTAAAACCATTCTCTGCTCCTGCCCTCTAATCTTCTCCTTTAGCAAAAACAAAAGGCAATAAAAGATTATGCTGAATGAAATCCCTCTGTAAATTGTTACCATTGAGTGTTTGCGTGCATGCGAGTGCACGACACACATGCATATGCCTAGGCTCATATGGTTCCCTTAATTTGTCATTGAGAAATGTGTCTTGACTCTTGATTGATTTCTCGATCACTTGAGGCAACATGGGATTTATGTAACCAAAGTATGGTCTGTGTTAGCGCCCTCTCCTTCCCTGTCATGTGATCTGTAGGTTGTCTGTGTGTTGGAGAGAGGCTGTCATAACTTATTCATCAGACTGCAAGTCATTATCCTCTACTACAGGGGAAGGCCCAGTGGGACAGCAGCACTTCATGTTCCATTGATTGTCATTCTTCTTTGTCCTCCACTTTCCCTCCCTCTCTTATCTGTTTTCTGCTTAAGTTATCTCTCTCTTTTTCTATTTTAGCCTCTGACTGTTATCTTCCTGTTTTGGTCTGTTCTTTCTTACGCTACTTCTCTCACTTTTCCTCTCTTACTCCATCTTTCTTTTCTTTCTGATTATTTTGAACATTGGGAAGACAAGCTAGTGTATTGAATTTGTTTGTGTGTGGATTTCATTTTTTTTGCTGAAACTTGATTGATTACAGTGTGTGATACAGACAGGCAATAACAGATGGTTTGCCATGACTCTGACACTCTGCCTGCCTCTACGACCTCTCTGAAATCTGGACTGGGGTCGCCATGGCAGCAGAGGTGTGACACCTGTTTGACAAGCGACAGGGAGTCCCCACAGTAAGAGAGGTGTGAAGCTTAGCGGAACAGAGGACTGAGAAGGAGGGAAACGAAAACAGGAGGAGAGATATGGCGAGAGCGATAGAATAGAAGAAAGTAGAGACAGAGAGAGATGACAGGAGAGGGAATGGAAGAGGAGAGAGGGGGAGGCAATAACATCAACAGAGCGATACAGGAAAATATAGACTACAGGAATTGAAGGGAAGATAAAAGAGCAATACGAAAGGAGAGCAGAGAGAGAGAACGTGATGGAGGAAATTACATATACAGTGGGGCAAAAAAGTTGCCACCAATTGTGCAAGTTCTCCCACTTAAAAAGATGAGAGAGGCCTGTAATTTTCATCATAGGTACACTTCAACTATGACAGACAAAATGAGGGGAAAAAATCCAGAAAATCACATTGTAGGATTTTTAATGAATTTATTTGCAAATTATGGTGGAAAATAAGTATTTGGTCACCTACAAACAAGCAAGATTTCTGGCTCTCACAGACCTGTAACAACTTCTTTAAGAGGCTCCTGTGTCCTCCACTTGTTACCTGTATTTATGGCACCTGTTTGAACTTGTTATCAGTATTTGGTCAATAACAAAAGTTTATCTCAATACTTTGTTATATACCCATTGTTGGCAATGACAGAGGTCAAACGATTTCTGTAAGTCTTCACAAGGTTTTCACACACTGTTGCTGGTATTTTGGCCCATTCCTCCATGCAGATCTCCTCTAGAGCAGTTATGTTTTGGGGCTGTTGCTGGGCAACACGGACTTTCAACTCCCTCCAAAGATTTTCTATGGGGTTGAGATCTGGAGACTGGCTAGGCCACTCCAGGACCTTAAAATGCTTCTTACAAAGCCACTCCTTCGTTGCCCGGGCGGTGTGTTTGGGATCATTGTCATGCTGAAAGACCCAGCCACGTTTCATCTTCAATGCCCTTGCTGATGGAAGGAGATTTTCACTCAAAATCTCACGATACATGGCCTCATTCATTCTTTCCTTTACACTGATCAGTCGTCCTGGTCCCTTTGCAGAAAAACAAAGCATGATGTTTCCACCCCCATGCTTCACAGTAGATATGGTGTTCTTTGGATGCAACTCAGCATTCTTTGTCCCCCAAACACGACGAGTTGAGTTTTTACCAAAAAGTTATATTTTGGTTGCATCTGACCATATGACATTCTCCCAATCTTCTTCTGGATCATCCAAATGCTCTCTAGCAAACTTGAGACGGGCCTGAACATGTACTGGCTTAAAACCTTTTGTGACTAGGGGGCAGTATTTCATTTTTGGAAAAAGAACGTTCCCGTAGGAAACAGGATATTTTGTCAGGACAAGATGCTAGAATATGCATATAAATTGAAAGCTTAGGGTAGAAAACACTCTAACGTTTCCAAAACTGTAAAAAATATTGTCTGTGAGTATAACAGAACTGATATTGCAGGCGAAAGCCTGAGAAAAATCCAATCCGGAAGTGCCTCATGTTTTGAAAGCGCTGAGTTCCAATGCGTCCCTATTGAGCAGTGAATGGGCTATCAACCAGATTACTTTTTCTCCGTATTCCCCAAGGTGTCTACAGCACTGTGACATAGTTTTACGCATTTATGTTGAAGAATACCCGTAAGCGGCTACATTGCGCAACTGGTCACCTGATGGCTCCCAGAGTGATTCTCGCGTAAAATACAGAGGTAGCCATTATTCCAATCAGTCCTACTGAAAAACCAATTGTCCCGGTGGATATATTATCGAATAGATATTTGAAAAACACCTTGAGGATTGATTATAAACCACATTTGCCATGTTTCTGTCGATATTATGGAGCTAATTTGGAATATTTTACGGTGTTTTCGTGACTGCAATTTCCGGGCGATTTCTCAGCCAAACGTGAAGAACAAACGGAGCTATTTCGCCTACAAAAATAATATTTTGAGAAAAAAGGAACATGGGCTATCTAACTGGGAGTCTCGTGAGTGAAAACATCTGAAGCTCATCAAAGGTAAACGATTTAATTTGATTGCTTTTCTGATTTCCGTGACCAAGATACCTGCTGCTAGCTAGACAAAATGCTATGCTAGGCTATCGATAAACTTACACAAATGCTTGTCTAGCTTTGACTGTAAAGCATATTTTGAAAATCTGAGATGACAGGGTGATTAACAAAAGGCTAAGCTGTGTCTCAAAATATTTCACTTGTGATGTCCGTTGCGTTATGCTAAATAGTGTCAGTCGATGATTACGCTCCCTCATGCGGGATGGGGAGT
The DNA here is from genome assembly GCF_018296145.1 of Oncorhynchus tshawytscha. Lineage (NCBI taxonomy): Eukaryota > Metazoa > Chordata > Actinopteri > Salmoniformes > Salmonidae > Oncorhynchus > Oncorhynchus tshawytscha. The sequence continues at coordinate 74,190,682 of NC_056441.1, forward strand.
CATTAGAGGTTAAGCAGGGGGACAGGTCTGGCACTGCAGGATTTTAGTCCCTGGCGGCGTAGTGTGTTACTGATGGTAGGCGTTGTTACTTTGGTCCCAGCTCTCTGTAGGTCATTCACTAGGTCCCCCCGTGTTGTTCTTGGATTTTTGCTCACCGTTCTTGTGATCATTTTGACCCCACGGGGTGAGATCTTGCGTGGAGCCCCAGATCGAGGGAGATTGGTCTTGTATGTCTTCCATTTCCTAATAATTGCCCCCACAGTTGATTTCTTCAAACCAAGCTGCTTACCTATTGCAGATTCAGTCTTCCCAGCCTGGTGCAGGTCTACAATTTTGTTTCTGGTGTCCTTTGACAGCTCTTTGGTCTTGGCCATAGTGGAGTTTGGAGTGTGACTGTTTGAGGTTGTGGACAGGTGTCTTTTATACTGATAACAAGTTCAAACAGGTGCCATAAATACAGGTAACGAGTGGAGGACAGAGGAGCCTCTTAAAGAAGAAGTTACAGGTCTGTGAGAGCCAGAAATCTTGCTTGTTTGTAGGTGACCAAATACTTGTTTTCCACCATAATTTGCAAATCAATTCTTTAAAATCCTACAATGTGATTTTCTGGATTTTTTTTTCTAATTTTGTCTGTTATAGTTGAAATGTACCTATGATGAAAATTACAGGCCTCTCTCATCTTTTTAAATTGGAGAACTTGCACAATTGGTGGCTATCCCAGTCTGTTGTTCCCACATGCTTCAAGAGGGCCACCATTGTTCCCGTTCCCAAGAAAGCTAAGGTAACTGAGCTAAACGACTACCGCCCCGTAGCACTCACTTCCGTCATCATGAAGTGCTTTGAGAGACTAGTCAAGGACCATATCACCTCCACCCTACCTGACACCCTAGACCCACTCCAATTTGCTTACCGCCCAAATAGGTCCACAGATGATGCAATCTCAACCACACTGCACACTGCCCTAACCCATTTGGACAAGAGGAATACATATGTGAGAATGCTGTTCATCGACTACAGCTCGGCATTTAACACCATAGTGCCCTCCAAGGTCGTCATCAAGCTCGAGACCCTGGGTCTCGACCCCGCCCTGTGCAACTGGGTACTGGACTTCCTGACGGGCCGCCCCCAGGTGGTGAGGGTAGGCAACAACATCTCCACCCCGCTGATCCTCAACACTGGGGCCCCACAAGGGTGCATTCTGAGCCCTCTCCTGTACTCCCTGTTCACCCACGACTGCGTGGCCACGCACGCCTCCAACTCAATCATCAAGTTTGCGGACGACACAACAGTGGTAGGCTTGATTACCAACAACGACGAGACGGCCTACAGGGAGGAGGTGAGGGCCCTCGGAGTGTGGTGTCAGGAAAATAACCTCACACTCAACGTCAACAAAACTAAGGAGATGATTGTGGACTTCAGGAAATAGCAAAGGGGACACCCCCCTATCCACATCGATGGAACAGTAGTGGAGAGGGTAGTAAGTTTTAAGTTCCTCGGCGTACACATCACAGACAAACTGAATTGGTCCACCCACACAGACAGCATCGTGAAGAAGGCGCAGCAGCGCCTCTTCAACCTCAGGAGGCTGAAGAAATTCGACTTGTCACCAAAAGCACTCACAAACTTCTACAGATGCACAATCGAGAGCATCCTGTCGGGCTGTATCACCGCCTGGTACGGCAACTGCTCCGCCCACAACCGTAAGGCTCTCCAGAGGGTAGTGAGGTCTGCACAACGCATCACCGGGGGCAAACTACCTGCCCTCCAGGACACCTACACCACCCGATGTCACAGGAAGGCCATAAAGATCATCAAGGACAGCAACCACCCGAGCCACTGCCTGTTCACCCCGCTATCATCCAGAAGGCGAGGTCAGTACAGGTGCATCAAAGCTGGGACCGAGAGACTGAAAAACAGCTTCTATCTCAAGGCCATCAGACTGTTAAACAGCCACCACTAACATTGAGTGGCTGCTGCCAACACACTGACTCAACTCCAGCCACTTTAATAATGGGAATTGATGAGAAATGATGTAAAATATATCACTAGCCACTTTAAACAATGCTACCTAATATAATGTTTACATACCCTACATTATTCATCTCATATGTATACGTATATACTGTACTCTATATCATCTACTGCATCCTTATGTAATACATGTATCACTAGCCACTTTAACTATGCCACTTTGTTTACATACTCATCTCATATGTATATACTGCACTCAATACCATCTACTGTATCTTGCCTATGCCGCTCTGTACCATCACTCATTCATATATCTTTATGTACATATTCTTTATCCCCTTACACTTGTGTCTATAAGGTAGTAGTTTTGGAATTGTTAGCTAGATTACTTGTTGGTTATTACTGCATTGTCGGAACTAGAAGCACAAGCATTTCGCTACACTCGCACTAACATCTGCTAACCATGTGTATGTGACAAATAAAATTTGATTTGATTTGATTTTTGACCAAATACTTTTTTGCCCCACTGTATGCACTATACAGCATATTTCATACCCAACATAATCTGGGACTAGGATTTTTCTTTCAAATATGGATGTTATTTCTGCAGCTCAATAATATTCTAGCCTTCTTTCTAATTATGTTATTTTCATTTAACAGTGAAAGGACTCTTCCATCCACCCACAGTAAGAGTGTTACGCATCAAATCGACTTGGCCTGTTTCCTTGTATTTATTACCATCGAGGACACATTTTTTTTCTATGCACAGGGGAGATGGGGCACAATGACCTAACGGTGGCAGAGGCCATTTTCTACCGACACGTCATTGGGAGAACACTTAAGAGTATCTCAAGGTATCATAGTGGATAGGACTGGTCTAAATATAGAATCTCTAGAGGACCTGTCTTTGTTTCCATGTAAATGGGTCGCTTGGAGTGGAATACACTCGTGGTCAGATATAATACACACACACCATGTGATCATACATAAACATACCTGGATATACACACCAAACAATCACACACAAATTCCAACCACAAATAATGGCAGATGTAGAGACACTACAATACACTACACAAACACACACACAGTTTACTTACAGAATTGGAGGCTGAGACTCACGATGGCCAGCACCGCCCCCACCACCACCAGGAGGATGAAGCGGTTCCGAGCCAGCATCCTGACAAGTGATTGGTCCGTCTCCCTGTCAGTCAACCACCCACACCTTGCCCCATTCCTGCTGTCTAAATAGGCACAACAAAAACAACCAACATTATGAAACAAACATGCCTATAACACACCTCTAAACCTATAGAAGAAAAAACTTTACTGCACACAATGAACCACACAAATGAACTAAAGAAAGTAGTCAGCCACAGTTTGTAGCATTTTCCCCTGTACATCCTGCCTTCTATGAATAGACCTATGAGAGAGCAGGGATACAGGAACAATCAGGGAGGGAAAAGCAGAAAGAACATGTAAAAAGCCCACCATTTACGTCAGTTATACACAACGCAACCCTACTATTAGACAGACTAAAAATAAGAGCATGGCTAGATGAGGTAAAAATGGTGCCTCAATCATTATCCTCAATCACCTCCCCTCAGAAACTGCCTACATGACTTGAGATGTTCTCTCAAAACATGTTCATGCAAATATGAAACAATTATAAGGTTTAGAGTTGGACAAACTAAACTGTCTCAAAATTGTTTTTGCTTCTCAATGTATGAATGTTATTATATGTAGCTAATCTGTATGCATCTTAATGTGGTAAAACTCTTCTGTGGAACTCCTGTAGTGATTAACGTTACTGAAACATTGTAGTAGGCTACCAGCGAGGAGATACTATTTCATGATGATTGCACTAATTAAAACATTATTGGCGCATTGTGACAGCTTGTCTGCTCGTCTCGGCCACAATGCTATGCTGACCAGCTACAAGGGAAGGGATTATTTGTTAGCTAGCGAACTGGCTATGTAGATAACTTTCATATTGTTATATCTAACACATGCACTATAGTAGCATCAATGCTTCCGGTATAACAGCTAAATTTACAACTTGTAAAGCTAAATATGTGGTAGTAAACTTGTCGGCTTTTTTGCAGAATCGAATGGTTTCGGTGAATTCGTAGCTACCTTAATAACGACGTTATTACAAAACGCCAAGCCTTTGTTTACAATGTACCTACTCGGGACAAACTCGTGGGAAAATGCTATGTAGCTAAACTGCCTAATTAACATATTGCTTGCTGGTCGTTTATCTCGGATCATCTTACCAAGTAGCGAATCTCAATCAGAACTTGAATCCACCAAGCGCCGTGCCGGCTTTTACTCCTCTGAACTACCTATCCGTGTGGCTGTCCTGGGTCCTGCTTGCTGGCTCCACTTTGCTGTGCTAGCCTTCTACTCCCCTTTTCATATGCAACTGAAACGTAATGGCTCACTGCGCCGTCTCCTGGAAAACCTTCGCAATGCCACCGATTGCACCCCTCTACTTTTGTCTCGCATCTCCACTATTCTGGTGTGAAACGTGGAGGATCATCCTGTCATCACCATTATTCTATGGCCATCAACCGATATGATGTTGTGATGAGATAAGTTATTCTAAACGATTGCATCAAAATAGGAATCATTTTGCTGAGAAACAGCTTGAAGGTTATTTTTCCCGGCCCATAGTTCTACGTATACTAGGGCTATAATCAGTCGATGCTTTTGACCGTGGTGGAAAAAGTACCCAAAAGTCATACTGTAGTAAAAGAAAAGATACCTTAACAGAACATGACTCAAGTAAAAGTGAGAGTAAAATATTACTTGAGTAAAAGTCTAAAAGTGTTTGGTTTTAAATATACTTAAGTATCGCAAGTAAAATTATTAATAGTTTCAAACCAGACAGCACAATGTTATTTTTTTATTTTACTTTACGGATAGCCAGGTGTACACTACAACACTGACATTTATTTACACATTTATTGGAGGCAGTATGCATGACCAGGGATGTTCTCTTGATAAGTGTATGCATTGGACCATTTTCCTGTCAAAATATAACTTTATAAGTACTTTTTGCTATCAGGGAAAATGTAAAAAGTACATTATTTTCTTTAGGAATGTAGTGAAATTAAAGTAAAAGTTGTCAAAAATTTCAATAGTAAAGTACAGATACCTCAAAAAACTACTTAAGTAGTACTTTAAAGTATTTTAGTTAAGTACTTTACACCACTGGCTTTTGATGATGATGTAGAAGAGGTGATCCCCTGGCTGATGAAGAAAGGAGGGAAATGAGGACAGGCGGGAGGGGGTAGAAGAAAAGCAGCAAGAACATCAAGGGTAGAAGATTAGAATATTGGGATGTTGTTAGAAATGCACACACAGACTGTGTGAGAGAGAGAGAGAGAGGGAGAGAGAAAGAGAGCCAAAGGAGCTGAATAATATTAAGAAATGCTATAGATTGAAGAAATGTAGTGTGGAAACCTAGCAAAATACAATTAGGCAACAACTAATTCAATCCCTTTTAGACAACTTCCTGGACAAAACGTTTCACTGTAATAGTGAAGGTGTAAACTTGGCAGTAGGAAACCTAAACATTATATTTGACCTCTCAGCTTCCTTATCAAATACAAAAATGTCATACAGAAATCTGAACAAAATGAATAACAATGGCAAAGGATTTTATGAAGAATGCAAAAACCTAAGAAAGAAATTGAGAAACCTATCCAACCAAAAACATAGAGACCCAGAAAACCTGAGTCTACGCCTTCACTATGGTGAATCACCAAAAAAATACGAAGGATAAAGAAGGAACAGTGCGTCAGAAATCAGCTCAATGTAATTGAAGAATAGACTAACCACTTCTGGGAAAATTGGAAAATGCTAAACAAACAACAAAATCTATCCAAAATGGAGATGTATGGGTAAACCATTTCTCCAATCTTTTTGGCCCTATAACAAAGAACAAACAGCAAAAACATATACAGGATCAAATACAAATCTTAGAATCAACTATTAAAGACTACCAGAACCCACTGGATTCTCCAATTACATTAAATGAACTACAGGACAAAATACAAACCCTCCAACCCAAAAAGGCCTGTGATGTTGACGGTATCCTCAATGAAATGATCAAATATACAGACAACAAATTCCAAATGGCTATACTTAAACTCATTCACATCCTCCTCAGCTCTGGCATCTTCTTCCATATTTGGAACCAAGGACTGATCACGCCAATCCACAAAAGTGGAGACAAATTTGACCCCAATAACTACCAATGGGACATGCGTCAACAGCAACTTTGGGAAAATCCTCTGCATTATCATTAACAGCAGACTTGTACATTGCCTCAGTTAAAAAAATGTTCGGATCAAATGTCAAATTGTCTTTTTACCAAATTACCGTACGACAAACCACATATTCACCCTGCACACCCTAATTGATAAACAAACAAAGCATAACAAAGGCAGTCTTCTCATGCTTTGTTGGTTTCAAAAAACCCTTTGACTAAATTTGGCATGAGGGTCTGCTATACAAATGGATGGAAAGTGGTGTTGGGGGGAAAACGTATGGCATTATAAAATCCATGTACACAAACAACAAGTGTGCGGTTAAAATTGACCAAAAAAACACACATATTTCTTTCCAAAGGGCCTTGGGCTGAGTCAGGGATGCAACTTATGCCTCACACTCTTCAACATATACAGTTGAAGTCGGAAGTTTACATACACTGTAACGGTTTTCTAGTGGTGATGAAGGAGAGTCGGACCAAACTGCAGCGTGTCGATTGCGATCCATATTTATTAAACAAAACGTAAACACGACTAAACACTAAACACTACAAAACAATAAACGTAATGAAAACCGAAAACAGCCTATCTAGTGCAAACTAACAGAGAGTACAAGTAAGACACTAAGGACAATCACCCACGACAAACTCAAAGAATATGGCTGCCTAAATATGGTTCCCAATCAGAGACAACGATAAGCACCTGCCTCTGATTGAGAACCACTCCAGACAGCCATAGACCTTGCTAGACAACCCACTAAGCTACAATCCCAATACCACCACCAAAACCCCAAGACAAACACACCACAATTACAAAAACCCCATGCCACACCCTGGCCTGACCAAATACATAAAGATAAACACAAAATACTTTGACCAGGGCGTGACAGAACCCCCTAAGGTGCGGACTCCCGAACGCACCTCAAAACAATAGGGAGGGTCCGGGTGGGCGTCTGTCCATGGTGGCGGCTCCGGCGCGGGACGTGGACCCCACTCCTTTAATGTCTTAGTCCCCTCTCCCTTCGTCCCTGGATAGTCCACCCTCGCCGCCGACCATGGCCTAGTAGTCCCCACCCAGAACCCCACTGGACTGAGGAGCAGATCGGGACTGAAGGACAGCTCGGGACCGAGGCAGCTCGGGACTGAGGGGAAGCTCGGGAGTGAGAGAAAGCTCAGGAGTGAGAGGAAGCTCAGGAGTGAGAGGAAGCTCAGGAGTGAGAGGAAGCTCAGGAGTGAGAGGAAGCTCAGGAGTGAGAGGAAGCTCAGGAGTGAGAGGAAGCTCAGGCAGGTAGATAGATCTACCAGCTCCTGGCTGGCTGGTGGTTTCAGCAGATCCTGGCTGACTGGCAGATCCTGGCTGACTGGCAGATCCTGGCTGACTGGCAGATCTGGAAGAGTCTGGTTGACTGGCAGATCTGGAAGAGTCTGGTTGACTGGCAGATCTGGAAGAGTCTGGTTGACTGGCAGATCTGGAAGAGTCTGGTTGACTGGCAGATCTGGAAGAGTCTGGTTGACTGGCAGATCTGGAAGAGTCTGGTTGACTGGCAGATCTGGAAGAGTCTGGTTGACTGGCAGATCTGGAAGAGTCTGGTTGACTGGCAGATCTGGAAGAGTCTGGCTGACTGGCAGATCTGGCGGCGCTGGGCAGACTGGCGGCGCTGGGCAGACTGGTGGCGCTGGGCAGACTGGCGGCGCTGGGCAGACTGGCGATGCTGGGCAGACTGGCGACGCTGGACAGACTGGCGATGCTGGGCAGACTGGCGATGCTGGGCAGACTGACGGCGCTGGGCAGACTGGCGACGCTGGGCAGACTGGGGCACTGGCGGCGCTGGGCAGACTGGCGGCACTAGCTGCTCCATATAGGCTGACAGCTCTGGCGGCTTCTTACAGACTGACCGCTCTGGCGGCTCCGTGCTGACTGGCAGCTCCTTGCAGACTGGCAGCTCCTTACAGACTGACAGCTCCGTGCAGACTGACAGCTCCGTGCAGACTGACAGCTCCTTGCAGACTGGCAGCTCCATGCAGACTGGCAGCTCCATGCAGACTGGCAGCTCCATGCAGACTGGCTGCTCCATGCAGACTGGCTGCTCTATGCAGACTGACAGCTCTGGCTGCTTCATGCAGACTGACATCTCTGGCTGCTCCATGTAGACTGGCTGCTTCATGCAGACTGGCAGCTCGGGCTGCTTCATGTAGACTGACAGCTCTGGCTGCTCCATGCGGACTGACAGCTCTGGCTGCTCCATGTAGACTGACTGCTTCATGCAGACTGGCAGCTCGGGCTGCTTCATGTAGACTGACAGCTCTGACTGTTCCATGCAGACTGACAGCTCTGGCTGCTTCATGCAGACTGGCAGCTCTGGCTGCTCCATGTAGACTGGCTGCTTCATGCAGACTGGCAGCTCGGGCTGCTTCATGTAGACTGACATCTCTGGCTGCTCCTTGCAGACTGGCAGCTCCATGCAGACTGGCAGCTCTGGCTGCTCCATGCAGACTGACAGCTCTGGCTGCTTCATGCAGACTGGCAGCTCTGGCTGCTTCATGCAGACTGGCAGCTCTGGCTGCTCCATGCAGACTGGCAGCTCTGGCTGCTCCATGCAGACTGGCAGCTCTGGCTGCTCCATGCAGACTGGCTGCTCCATGCAGACTGGCAGCTCTGGCTGCTCCATGCAGACTGACAGCTCTGGCTGCTCCATGCAGACTGACAGCTCTGGCTGCTCCATGCAGACTGACAGCTCTGGCTGCTCCATGCAGACTGACAGCTCTGGCTGCTCCATGCAGACTGACAGCTCTGGCTGCTCCATGCAGACTGACAGCTCTGGCTGCTCCATGCAGACTGACATCTCTGGCTGCTCCATGCAGACTGACATCTCTGGCTGCTCCATGCAGACTGACAGCTCTGGCTGCTCCATGCAGATTGACAGCTCTGGCTGCTCTATGCGGACTGACAGCTCTGGCTGCTCCATGCAGGCTGGCAGCTCTGGCTGCGCTGAACAGGCGGGAGACTCCGGCAGCGTAGGAGAGGAGAAAGGCTCTGGCTGCGCTAAACAGGCGGGAGGCTCCGGCAGCGCTGTAGAGGAGGAAGGCTCTGGCTGCGCTGAACAGGCGGGAGGATCCGGCAGCGCTGTAGAGGAGAAAGGCTCTGGCTGCGCTAAACAGGCGGGAGACTCCAGCAGCGCAGGAGAGGAGAAAAGCGCTGGCTGCGCTGAACAGGCGAGGCACACTGAAGGCCTGGTGCATGGTGCTGGAACTGGTGGTACTGGATCGAGGACACGCACAGGAAGCCTGGAGCGGGGAGCTGCTACTGGAGGACTGGAGTGTGGAGGTGGCACAGGATGGGCTAGACCGTGAAGGCGTACTGGAGATCTTGAGAGCAGTGTTGGCACAGGATGTGCAAGGCTAGGGATGTGCACAGGAGGCCTGGTGCGTGAGGCTGGCACCAACTTCACCAGCCGACTAACACGCACCTCAGGACGAGTATGGAGCGCTAACCCAGGTGCCATCAAATCCCCAACACGTTCCGTCGGGCGAATTCCATGCAAAAAGCACCAACACAGCAACTCCCTCATTTCTCTCTCCTCCAATTTCCCCATTAACTCCTTCACAGTCTCTGGTTCTGGTCTCCTCCTTGGCTCCTCACGATAAACAGGGAGAGTTGGCTCAGGTCTGACTCCTGACTCTGCCACACTCTCCCTGAGCCCCCCAAGAAATTTTTGGGGCTGATTCTCAGGCTTCCATCCGCTACGCCGTGCTGCCTCCTCATATCTGCGCCTCTCAGCTTTCGCCGCCTCCAGTTCTTCCTTGGGGCGGCGATATTCTCCAGGCTGAGCCCAGGGTCCTTTACCGTCCAGTTCTTCCTCCCATGTCCATTTCTCCAGGTGGTGCAGCCTCTCCCACTGCAGCTGCTGCTGCTCCTGCTGCTGCTGCCTCTGTTGCCTCTCCTGTGGTTCCTGCCTGTTAACACGCTGCTTGGTCCGTTGGTGGTGGGTGATTCTGTAACGGTTTTCTAGTGGTGATGAAGGAGAGTCGGACCAAACTGCAGCGTGTCGATTGCGATCCATATTTATTAAACAAAACGTAAACACGACTAAACACTAAACACTACAAAACAATAAACGTAATGAAAACCGAAAACAGCCTATCTAGTGCAAACTAACAGAGAGTACAAGTAAGACACTAAGGACAATCACCCACGACAAACTCAAAGAATATGGCTGCCTAAATATGGTTCCCAATCAGAGACAACGATAAGCACCTGCCTCTGATTGAGAACCACTCCAGACAGCCATAGACCTTGCTAGACAACCCACTAAGCTACAATCCCAATACCACCACCAAAACCCCAAGACAAACACACCACAATTACAAAACCCCATGCCACACCCTGGCCTGACCAAATACATAAAGATAAACACAAAATACTTTGACCAGGGCGTGACATACACCTTAGCCAAGTACATTTAAACTCAGTTTATCACAATTCCTGAGATTGAATCCTAGTAAAAATTCCCTGTCTTAGGTCAATTAGGATCACCACTTTATTTTAAGAATGTGAAATGTCAGAATAATAGTACAGAGAAATATTTAGTTCAGCTTTTATTTATTTAATCACATTCTCAGTGGGTCAGAAGATTACATACACTCAATTAGTATTTGGTAGCATTGCCTTTAAATTGTTTAACTTGGGTCAAACATTTCGGGTAGCCAACCACAAGCTTCCCACAATAAGTTGGGTGAATTTTGGCCCATTCCTCCTAACTGAACTGGTGTAACTGAGTCAGGTTTGTAGGCCTCCTTGCTCGCACATGCTTTTTCAGTTCTGCCCACAAATGTTCTATAGGATTGAGGTCAGGGATTTGTGGATGGCCACTCCAACACCTTGACTTTGTTGTCCTTAAGCCATTTTGCCACAACCTTGGAAGTATGCTCGGGGTCATGGTTCATTTGGAAGACCCATTTGCGACCAAGCTTTAACTTCCTGACTGATGTCTTGAGATGTTGCTTCAATATATCCATATAATTTCCTTCCTCATGACGCCATCTATTTTGTGAAGAGCACCAGTCCCTGCTGCAGCAAAACACCCCCACAACATGATGCTGCCACCTCCATGCTTCGCGGTTGGGATGGTGTTTCCTCCAAACATAACGATGGTCATTATGGCCAAACAGTTCTATTTCTGTTTCATCAGACCAGAGGACATTTCTCCAAAAAGTCTGATCTTGTCCCCATGTGCAGTTGCAAACCTTAATCTGGATTTTTTTATGGCGGTTTTGGCGCAGTGGCTTCTTCCTTGCTGAGCGGCCTTTCAGGTTATGTCGATATAGGACTCGTTTTACTGTGGATGTAGATACTTTTGTACCTGTTTCCTCCAGCATCGTCACAAGGTCCTTTGCTGTTGTTCTGGGATTGATTTTCACTTTTTGCACCAAAGTACGTTCATCTCAAGGAAACAGAATGCGTCTCCTTCCTGAGCGGTATTACGGCTGCATGGTCCCATGGTGTTTATATTTGCGTACTATTGTTTGTACAGATGAATGTGGTGCCTTCAGGTGTTTGGAAATTGCTCCCAAGAATGAACCAGACTTGTGGAGGTCTACACTTCTTTTTGGCTGATTTCTTTTGATTTTCCCATGATGTCAAGCAAAGAGGCACTGAGTTTGAAGGTAGGCCTTTGAAGGTAGGCCTAAAGGTGCACCTCCAATTGACTCAAATGATGTCAACTTGCCTATCAGATGCTTCTAAAGCCATGACATCATGTTCTGGAATTTCCTGAGCTGTTTAAAGGCACAGTCAACTTAGTGTATTTAAACTTCTGACCCACTGGAATTGAGATAAAGTGCATTATAAGTAAAATAATCTGTCTGTAAACAATTGTTGGGAAATTTACTTGTGTCCTGGACAAAGTAGATATCCTAACCGACCTGCCAAAACTATAGTTTGTTGAACAAGACATTTGTGGAGTGGTTGAAATGACGCCAACTTAAGGTAGCATGGTAGCATTCCAGAGGGACATCAGAGACTGTAACGTTCTCTGCTTCACGGAAACATGGCTCACTGGAGAGACGCAATCCGAAGCGGTGCAGCCAGCGGGTTTCTCCACGCATCGCGCCGACAGAAACAAACATCTCTCTGGTAAGAAGACGGGCGGGGGCGTATGCCTTATGGCCAACGTGACATGGTGTGATGAAGGAAACATACAGGAACTCAAATCCTTCTGTTCACCTGATTTAGAATTCCTCACAATCAAATGTAGACCGCATTATCTACCAAGAGAATTCTCTTCGATTATAATCACAGCCGTATATATCCCCCAAGCAGACACATCGATGGCTCTGAACGAACTTTATTTAACTCTCTGCAAACTGGAAACGATTTATCCGGAGGCTGCATTCATTGTAGCTGGGGATTTTAACAAGGCTAATCTGAAAACAAGACTCCCTAAATTTTATCAGCATATTGATTGCGCAACCAGGGGTGGAAAGACCCTGGATCATTGTTACTCTAACTTCCGCGACGCATATAAGGCCCTGCCCCGCCCCCTTTCGGAAAAGCTGACCACGACTCCATTTTGTTGATCCCTGCCTACAGACAGAAACTAAAACAAGAAGCTCCCACGCTGAGGTCTGTCCAACGCTGGTCCGACCAAGCTGACTCCACACTCCAAGACTGCTTCCATCACGTGGACTGGGAGATGTTTCGTATTGCGTCAGACAACAACATTGACGAATACGCTGATACGGTGTGCGAGTTCATTAGAACGTGCGTTGAAGATGTCGTTCCCATAGCAACGATTAAAACATTCCCTAACCAGAAACCGTGGATTGATGGCAGCATTCGTGTGAAACTGAAGGCACGAACCACTGCTTTTAATCAGGGCAAGGTGTCTGGTAACATGACTGAATACAAACAGTGCAGCTATTCCCTCCGCAAGGCTATCAAACAAGCTAAGCGCCAGTACAGAGACAAAGTAGAATCTCAATTCAACGGCTCAGACACAAGAGGTATGTGGCAGGGTCTACAGTCAATCACGGACTACAGGAAGAAACCCAGCCCAGTCACGGACCAGGATGTCTTGCTCACAGGCAGACTAAATAACTTTTTTGCCCGCTTTGAGGACAATACAGTGCCACTGACACGGCCTGCAACGGAATCATGCGGTCTCTCCTTCACTGCAGCCGAAGTGAGTAAGACATTTAAACGTGTTAACCCTCGCAAGGCTGCAGGCCCAGACGGCATCCCCAGCCGCGCCCTCAGAGCATGCGCAGACCAGCTGGCCGGTGTGTTTACGGACATATTCAACCAATCCCTATACCAGTCTGCTGTTCCCACATGCTTCAAGAGGGCCACCATTGTTCCTGTTCCCAAGAAAGCTAAGGTAACTGAGCTAAACGACTACCGCCCCGTAGCACTCACATCCGTCATCATGAAGTGCTTTGAGAGACTAGTCAAGGACCATATCACCTCCACCCTACCTGACACCCTTGACCCACTCCAATTTGCTTACCGCCCAAATAGGTCCACAGACGATGCAATCTCAACCACACTGCACACTGCCCTAACCCATCTGGACAAGAGGAATACCTATGTGAGAATGCTGTTCATCGACTACAGCTCGGCATTCAACACCATAGTACCCTCCAAGCTCGTCATCAAGCTCGAGACCCTGGGTCTCGACCCCGCCCTGTGCAACTGGGTACTGGACTTCCTGACGGGCCGCCCCCAGGTGGTGAGGGTAGGCAACAACATCTCCTCCCCGCTGATCCTCAACACTGGGGCCCCACAAGGGTGCGTTCTGAGCCCCCTCCTGTACTCCCTGTTCACCCACGACTGCGTGGCCATGCACGCCTCCAACTCAATCATCAAGTTTGCGGACGACACAACAGTGGTAGGCTTGATTACCAACAACGACGAGACGGCCTACAGGGAGGAGGTGAGGGCCCTCGGAGTGTGGTGTCAGGAAAATAACCTCACACTCAACGTCAACAAAACTAAGGAGATGATTGTGGACTTCAGGAAACAGCAGAGGGAACACCCCCATCCACATCGATGGAACAGTAGTGGAGAGGGTAGCAAGTTTTAAGTTCCTCGGCATACACATCACAGACAAACTGAATTGGTCCACTCACACAGACAGCATCGTGAGGAAGGCGCAGCAGCGCCTCTTCAACCTCAGGAGGCTGAAGAAATTCGGCTTGTCACCAAAAGCACTCACAAACTTCTACAGATGCACAACCGAGAGCATCCTGGCGGGCTGTATCACCGCCTGGTATGGCAACTGCACCGCCCTCAACCGTAAGGCTCTCCAGAGGGTAGTGAGGTCTGCACAACGCATCACCGGGGGCAAACTACCTGCCCTCCAGGACACCTACACCACCCGATGCTACAGGAAGGCCATAAAGATCATCAAGGACATCAACCACCCGAGCCACTGCCTGTTCACCCCGCTGTCATCCAGAAGGCGAGGTCAGTACAGGTGCATCAAAGCTGGGACGAGAGACTGAAAAACAGCTTCTATCTCAAGGCCATCAGACTGTTAAACAGCCACCACTAACATTGAGTGGCTACTGCCAACACACTGTCAATGACACTGACTCTACTCCAGCCACTTTAATCATGGGAATTGATGGGAAATTATGTAAATATATCACTAGCCACTTTAAACAATGCTACCTTATATAATGTTACTTACCCTACATTGTTCATCTCATATGCATACGTTGATACTGTACTCTATATCATCGACTGCATCCTTATGTAATACATGTATCACTAGCCACTTTAACTATGCCACTTGGTTTACATACTTATCTCATATGTATATACTGTACTCGATATCATCTACTGTATCTTGCCTATGCTGCTCTGTACCATCACTCATTCATATATCCTTATGTACATATTCTTTATCCCCTTACACTGTGTATAAGACAGTAGTTTTTTTTTGGAATTGTTAGTTAGATTACTTGCTCGTTATTACTGCATTGTCGGAACTAGAAGCACAAGCATTTCGCTACACTCGCATTAACATCTGCTAACCATGTGTATGTGACAAATAAAATTTGATTTGATTTGATTTGATTAAGTGCATGTAAACTTCCGACTTCAACTGTATATCAATGAAATGGCGAGTGCACTAGAACAGTCGGCAGCACCCGGCATCACCCTACTAGAATCTGAAGTCAAAGGTCTGCTGTTTGCTGATGATCTGGTGCTTCTATCACCAACCAAGGAGGCCTACAGCAGCACCTAGATTTTATGCACATATTCTGTCAGACCTGGGCCCTGACAGTAAATCTCAGTGAGACAAAAAATAACGGTGTTCCAAAAAAGGTAAAGTCGGCCAGGACCACAAATACAAATTCCATCTCGACACCATGGCCATAGAGCACACAAAAAACTATTCATACCTCGGCCTAAACATCAGAGCCACAGGTAACTTCCACAAAGCTGTGAGCCAGCTAAGAGACAAGGCAAGAAGGGCCTTCTATGCCTTCAAAATGAACATCATATTTGACATACCAATGAGGATCTGGCTAAAAATACTGGAATCAGTTATAGAACCCATTGCCCTTTATGGTTGTGAGGTCTGGGGTCCGCTCACCAACCAAGAATTCACAAAATGAGACAAACATCAAATTGAGACTCTGCATGCAGAATTCTGCAAAAATATCCTCAGTGTACAACTTAAAACACAAAATAATGCATGCAGAGCACAATTAGGCCGATACCCACTAATTATCAAAATCCAGAAAAGAGACATTCAATTCTACAACCACCTAAAAGGAAGCAATTCCCAAAACCTTCCATAACAAAGCCATCACCTACAGAGAGATTAACCTGGAGAAGAGTCCCTTAAGCAAGCTGGTCCTGGGGCTCTGTTCACAAACTCAAACAGACCCCACAGAGCTCCAGGACAACAACAAAATTAGACCCAACCAAGTCATGAGAAAACAAAAAGATAATTACTTGACACATTAGAAAGAATTAACAAAAACAGAGCAAATTAGAATGCTCTTTGGCCCTAAACAGAGTGACTGACCCAAACTTAAGGACATAGCTTTGACTATGTACAGACTCAGTGAGCATTGCCTTGCTATTGAGACACTATGTTTCATCAACATGTTAATGAGATAAGGTATGACCATAGAGAATGATAGATGCCTCTTGTGCTCAAAAGCCAGTTTTATCATGGGCAGAGCCATTTTGAAGTGGTCAACTGGGTGGGACTTCCTATCGGTTAAGGAAGGATCACATAATTCCATCCAGGTCATCAGGAGGGATTAGCCAATGAATTACATTCGTGAGCAAACGTTCCATAACTGCAGGTGGCAGTAAATCACCTACCTGGTCTTTATACCTGTTTAAAAACACACTCCAGGTGTCAGTATGCACCTTTTCAGATTGTTCACCAACTCTTAGTAGTAGTAAAATAAGAAAATGGACGACTTCAAAATGGAGATGGCCTCAATGGCGCTGCCTGTGTGCTCACAGATGCCATAATGGGATAGCTATTGTTCTCTATGGGTGTGACTGTTATTTCAATGTTTCTCCCAATAGGGGTCATAGTTGACCCTGTATTTGACCTTGCTTTGGGGAACGCATGTGTTCTTCTACAAAGCCTTTTTGTGTCAACTCCCACTTTACCTCTATAGTCTGGTCTCCTTCACCACCAGCAGTTACCATAGCCGGTAAGCTAGGTGGTTGCTACTTAAAGACCCCAGGACATTCACAGTATTGGGCAAGACTGCCTTTTCTTCTTGTGCATCAGATGCATGGAATAGTCTACAATCCATGCTTCGTCTAGATATGTTAGTACCACTGAATGGATTTAAAATATTGATGGGATACTCTGTTACAGAGGAGTGGAAATGCTTTTCTTAGGATGGATCATGTTGTTATATTGGTGTATGTTCTAATTATGTAATGTATTGATTGTTGCTGCCTTCTTGGCCAGGTCTCCCTTGAAAAAGAGACTCTGGGTCTCAATAGGCTTTTCCTGGTTAAATAAAGGTATATATATATATATATATATATATATATATATATATATATATATATATCCTGCAACCTTGACCCTACAGATAATTGATCACCTACCAGTAGACACAACATATCACCATCAGGCAGAACTACCTAGAGGCGATTGTTTCTTTAGGAGGCAATTTTTAACAGAAGCTGATGGGAGGAGCTATAGGAGGATGGTTTCATTGTAATGGCTGGTATGGAATAAATGGAACGGTATCAAAAACGTTTGACTCTGTTCCATTAATTCCATCCATTAAGATGAGCTCCTCCCATCAGCCTCCTCTGCTTTATAATGACCTGAAACATTTTTTAGGTAATGACATCACCTGTGAGGTAAAGTTGTTGTGATATTGATTACCATTGCCTTGCATGCTGAAGAAGGGCTCATACCCAAAACATTTGTGAGGAAATTAAATGTCAATTTAAATTTATTTACAGGAGTGCTGTCCTATTTCTGTTCTTCTAATGACCTGGAGACCGACCCCTCTACGTCTTTTGGTGTGTTTTCACAGACTTGATCTGTTTGCAGATATGTTTTATTTATTTATACAGGTTAGTCTCATTGAGATAAAATCTCATTTTCAAGAGAGACCTGGTCCAACCAAGACAGCAGCAGGTTGGATATAGAATTATACTGTTTCTATTCCATTCTACTATACTATTATTGTAACAGTAGAGCTGACCATTAGAATTAAATGGTTGGTTAGAAGAACATCATTGTCAAATCAACTTTTCGGCAAAAAGATAAGGGGTGGATAGATGATGTAGGCTACCTTTTAGTGAGCATCAGTATTTTTAAGTGGTATATTGTCCGCGACTAGCCTCCTACGAACAATCCGGATCTCGTAACCTTACATTCTGTTCGAGGCTAATCCGTGACAGCACCGATCTGACAAAAAAGAACAAATGTTATTTCATTTGCTCTGTTCTTTCACATCAGGGTAGGTGAAGGATGGGAAACAATGAAACAAAGGGATTTACGATAGGATTCATTTTGAAGTCCTTTGAATGAGAACTGCTTTGTTAGAGCGCAACCTTGTGGACACATTGAACTTTGACAGCACTGACTATCTTGTGCTTGGCAGAGCAACTTTCCATAGTGCATTCCAATGGCTAGTTCCCCAAGTTTTTAAATCACTCACTATTCTATTACAATGCAGATCAAACAAGGGAGATTACAACGATCTTCTGAGTTCTGGTTTTCAAAACAAAGTATCTGTGTCTGTCACAATGGAAGAATGCCCACTCTGGAGTTAGACATTTCCTATGTGGCTGGATGGAGCATAGAAATATACTGAACAAAAATATAAACGCTACATGCAACAACTTCAAAGATTTTACTGAGTTACAGTGTATAAGGAAATCAGTCCAATTGAAATAAATTCATTAAGTCCCAATCTATGGATTTCACATGACTGGGCAATGGCGCAGCCATGGGTGGGCCTGTTAGGGCATAGGTCCACCCACGGGGGAACCAGGCCCAACCATTCAGAATGAATTTTCCCCCAAAAAGGGCTTTATTACAGACAGAAATACTTTTGAGTCGTACTTAAATACACAGGAGGTTGGTGGCACGTTAATTGGGGAAGACGGGCTCGTGGTAATGAGTGGAATAGTATCCAATACTGTACATCAAACACATGGTTTCCATCTGTTTGATGTCATTCCATTCGCTCCGTTACAGACATTAATATGAGCCGTCCTCCGCTAAGCAGCCTCCACAGCTTAAATACCTTATATCTAAGTACTGAGGTCACTGAGTGTCTATTGATCATACCATATCGCTTCTTGAAAATGAAACAATGTCTGATAACACTAGGCCTGTTTCACTGAACCACTTCATGCATACCATGTTGGTGATCTCATTGCTGGTTATAGTATAAAATATGCAAATTCTTGATTTATTTCTTGTTGTTTTTATCATGTGATTTGAACAGCCCATCCATTTGACCCGGAAGGAGCCCTAACTAAGGAGCATCCCTGCAGTCCCGTGGCTTTCAGATGGCTCCTCGTGGCCCCTTCCTGTTTCCTGGGGCCAGGGTACAGAGTGCAGCAAGCAGGTCTCTGATTATTGATGATTGAATTAGGCATTGGTTCAGTGGAGGATCCCAGGCTGTCCTGGGCTGGCCTGTCTGTCTCAAATTCCTGGGTTTGTCCCTGCAGTAATATCTGAAGGTATGACAGTCACATGAGCCAGGCTGCCTGCTAAACGTGCCTCGACTTAAAGAGGCCTCTTCCACAGGCCCATACGGCAATAAGAGTCATGGGATGGGGAGGGTGTGTGTGATTGGAAGTAGTGTGTGTGTGTGTTTCTTATATAGGCCTAGTCAATATCTAATAATTGTTTTAATTGAGAATATATCTGCATCATGACACGGATGTTTAGGTTTATGACTGCTGTCACACTGTTTGTTATATGCACTGCAAAAAATATTGATCTTTTGGATTTGGATTTATTATGGATCCCAATTCGTTCCTGCCAAGGCAGCAGCTACTCTTCCTAGGGTCCAAAGCACCCACATTACATATAAAACAACATATAAAACAGTGAACTATGTTTGTACTGAATGAGCTAAAGATAAAACAGTACATCATATAACATCCCTACACCACCACATATCCACAACACAAAATGTTCAATACCACCATACAACAATATCACAATGTGTCTGTACTTTTGTGTGTGTCTCTTCACAGTCCCCGTTGTTCAATAAGATGTATTTTTACCTGCTTTTTAAATCTGATTCTACTGCTTGCATCAGTTACCTGATGTGGAATAGAGTTCCATGTAGTCATGGCTCTATGTAGTACTGTGCGCCTCCCATAGTCTGTTCTGGACTTGGGGACTGTGAAGAGACCTCTGGTCGCATGTTTTGTGGGGTATGCATTGGTGTCCGAGCTGTGTGCTAGTATTTTAAACAGACAGCTCATTACATTCACCTCTTACAAAAACAACTAACGATGAAGTCAATCTCTCTTCCACTGTGAGCCATGAGAGATTGACATGCATGTCATTAACATTAGCTCTCCATGTACTTTTAAGGGCCAGCCGTGCTGCCCTGTTCTGAGCCAACTGCAATTTTCCTAAGTCCCTCTTTGTGTCACCTGACCACACTACTGAACAGTAGTCTAGGTGTGACAAAACCAGGGCCTGTAGGACCTACCTTGTTGATAGTGTTGTTAAGAAGGCAGAGTAGCGCTTTATTATGGACAGCTGCCCTGGGGAACTTCTGATTCTACCTGGATTATGTTTGAGAGGCTTCCATTAAAGAACACCCTATGTGTTCTGTTAGACAAGTAACTCTTTATCCACATTATAGCAGGGGGTGTAAAGCCATAACACACATGTTTTTCCAGCAGCAGACTATGATCGATAATGTCAAAAGCCGAACTGAAGTCTAACAAGACAGCCCACACAATCATTTGATCATCTATTTCTCTCAGCCAATCATCAGTCTTTGTGTAAGTACTGTGCTTGTTGAGTGTCCTTCCCTATAAGCATGCTGAACGTCTGTTGTCAATTTGTTTACTGTGAAATAGCATTGTTTCTGGTCAATCACAATTTTTCCAGAAGTATACTAAGGGTTGGTAACAGGCTGATAGTAAAGGGGGCTTTACTATTTATGGAAGGCGGAATGACTTTAGCTTCCTTCCAGGCCTGAGGACACACACTTTCTATTAGGCTTTAATTGAAGATGTGGCAAATAGGAGTGGCAATATCGTCCGCTATTATCCTCAGTAATTTTCCATCCAGATTGTCAGACCCCGGTGGCTTGTCATTGTTGATAGGCAACAATAGTTTTTTCACCTAATCCACGCTGACTTTACAGAATTCAAAAGTACAATTCTTGTCTTTCATAATTTGGTCAGATATACTTAGATGTGTAGTGTCAGCGTTTGTTGCTGGCATGTTATCCCTACGTTTGCTTATCTTGCCAATGAAAAACTCAAAGTAATTGACAATATCAGTGGGTTTTGTGTCACATCCTGACCATAGAGAGTCCTTATTTTCTATGGTGGAGTAGGTCAGGGCGTGACTGGGGGGTTAGTCTAGTTTATTCTTTTTATGTGGGGTTCTAGTTTTGTTTTCTATGTTGGTGATTTTGTATGATTCCCAATTAGAGGCAGCTGGTAATCGTCGTCTCTAATTGGGGATCATACTTAAGTAGTGTTTGTGGGATATTGTATTTTGAGTAAGTGTATGTAGCACCTCTGTAGTCACGGTTCATTGTTCGTTTATTGTTTTTTGTTAAGTTTCACCCAATAATAAATTATGTGGAACTCAACATTCGTTGCGCCTTGGTCCGTTTCTACAAACGATCGTGACAGAATATCCCACCACAACAGGACCAAGCAGCGTGCCCAGGAGGAGAGTGTATCCTGGACTTGGGAGGAGATTCTGGACAGGAAGGGATCCTGGACTTGG
Source organism: Oncorhynchus tshawytscha (assembly GCF_018296145.1). Classification (NCBI taxonomy): domain Eukaryota; kingdom Metazoa; phylum Chordata; class Actinopteri; order Salmoniformes; family Salmonidae; genus Oncorhynchus; species Oncorhynchus tshawytscha. The sequence goes on from NC_056441.1 coordinate 74,212,381, forward strand.
GAAGAAATCCTGGCAAGACAGGATCGCCTTCCTTGGCGGGAGACGCAAGGAGAGAAGGGAGAACAGTGTGTCAATCTGTGCTGGTCCCACGCATCAGGCCTCCAGTGCGCCTCCCCAGTCCAGCACGTCCTGTGCCTGCTCTTCGCACACGCCCAGATGTACGCCTCCACAGCCCAGTACGTCCTGTGCTAGCTCCTCATCGTTCCGGTACAATTTGTGCCGGCTCTACGCGCCAGGTCTCCAGTGCACCTCCACAGCCCAATGCGTCCTGTGCTAGCTTCTCGCACTTGTCGTGCAAGGTGTGTCATCGAACCGGTACCATTGATGGAGGCTATACTCACCAGGTCTCCGGTGTGCCTTCACAGCCCAGTACTTCCTGTTCCTTCTCCCCGCACTTGCTCTGAAGTGCGTGTCACGAGTCCGGTGCCACCTGTACCGGCCCCACACATCAGGCCTCCAGTGAGCCTCCCCAGTTCGGTACGTCCTGTGCCTGCTCCTCGTGCACGCCCTGAGGTGCGTGTCACCAGGCTTCCGCGACGGTTCCCGGTCCGGAGCTTCCGGCGATTGGTTCCCAATCTGGAACTTCCGGCAACGGTTCCCAGTCCGGAGCTTCCGACAACGGTCCATGTCCGGAACCTCCTCCAACGGTCCACAGTCCGGAACCTCCGACGACGGTCCACAGTCTGGAACCTCCTGAGATGGTCAACGGTCCGGAACCTTCAGCGAGGGTCAACGGTCCAGAGCTTCCGAGCATGGTGTCCGATCCAGCTCCAGGGCAGGAGCCTTCTTCTGGGCTGATGTATAGTCCAAACACGGCGTCCAGTCCAGCTCTATGGCAGGAGCCTTCCTCTGGGCTGATGAATAGTCCAAACACGGCGCCCAGTCCCGCTCCGTGGCAGGAGCCTTCCTCGGCATCTGGGTCCGGTCCGGTCACAATGTTCAGCCTGGGTCCATGGCTGGATCCGCAGGATGAGCGGGTTCTTCGGCCCGCACCAGAGCGACCACCAGGGATGGTGGATCCGCGAGCTGAGCGGGTTCTTCGTCCCGCACCGGAGCTGCCCCCAATGCTGGCGGGATGAGCGGGTTCTTCGTACCGCACCAGAGCCGCCACCAACAGTAGACACCCCACCTAACCCTCCCTTTTGGTTTCCGGTTTTGCGGCCGGGGTCCACATGTTTGGGGGTTGGGGGCACCGTCACGTCCTGACCATAGAGAGTCCTTATTTTCTATGGTGGAGTATGTCAGGTTAGCCTAGTTTATTATTTCTATGTGGGGTTCTAGTTTTGTTTTCTATGTTGGTGATTTTGTATGATTCCCAATTAGAGGCAGCTGGTAATCGTTGTCTATAATTGTGGATCATATTTAAGTAGTGTTTATGGGATATTGTATTTTAAGTAAGTGTATGTAGCACCTCTGTAGTGACGGTTCGTTGTTTGTTTATTGTTAAGTTTTACTATTAATAAATTATGTGGAACTCAACATTCGCTGCGCCTTGGTCCGTTTCTACAAACGATCATGACATTTTGTGATAAATGAGCCATCTGATTCAATTAACGATGGAGCCGAGGTGCTTCAAAGCTTTTTACTATCATTATTTATATAATTTATCTTTGTTTCATAGTATAGTTTATTTGCATTTTTATTTAGCTTAGTTACAAGATTTCTTAATTTGCAGTACATTTGCCAATCAGTTGGGCTGCCAGACTTATTTGCCATACCTTTTGCCTCATCCCTCTCAACCCTACAATTTTAAAATCCTCATCAATCCAAGGGGATTTAACAGTTTTTCCAGTCATTTTCTTAATGGGTCACTTTGCTTATTAGTAACTGGTATAAGCAATTTCATAAATGTGCCAAGTACAGCGTCTGGTTGCTCCTCATTACACACCACAGACCAGCAAATATTATTTACATCATCAACATATGAATCACTACAAAACTTCTTGAATGACCTCTTATACAGTGGCAAGAAAAAGTATGTGAACCCTTTGGAAATACCTGGATTTCTGCATAAATTGATCATACAATTTGATCTGATATTCATCTAGGTCCTAACAATAGACAATCGCAGTCTGCTTAAACTAATAACACATTAACAATTATACATTTTTAGGTCTTTATTGAACGGACTGTGTAAACATTCACAGTGCAGGGTGGGAAAAGTATGTGAACCCTTGGATTTAATAACTAGTTGACCCTCCTTTGGAAGCAATGACCTCAACCAAACTTTTTCTGTAGTTGCGGATCAGACCTACACAACAGTCAGGAGGAATTTTGGACCATTCCTCTTTACAAAACTGTTTCAGTTCAGCAATATTCTTGGAATGTCTGGTGTGAACTGTTCTCTTGAGGTCATGCCACAGCATCTCAATTGGGTTGAGGTCAGGACTGGGCCACTCCAAAAGGCGTATTTTCTTCTGTTGAAGCGATTCTGTTGTTGATTTACTTCTGTGTTTTGGGTCTTTGTCCTCTTGCATCACCCAACTTCTGTTGAGCTTCAATTGGCGGACAGATAGCCTAACATTTTCCTGCAAAATGTTTTGATAAACTTGGGAATTAATTTTTCCATCGATGATGGCAAGCTGTCCAGGCCCTGAGGCAGAGCAGCCCCAAACCATGATGCTCCTTCCACCATACTTTACAGTTGGGATGAGGTTTTGATGTTGGTGTGCTGAGCTTTTTGTTCTCCACACAGTGTTGTGTGTTCCTTCCAAACAACTCACCTGTAGTTTCATCTGTCCACAGAATATTTTGCCAGTAGAGCTGTGGAATATCCAGGTGCACTTTTGCAAACTTCAGATGTGCAGCAATGTTGTTTTTGGACAGCAATGACTTTTTCCGTGGTGTCCTCCCATGAACACCATTCTTGTTTAGGGTTTTACGTATCGTAGACTCGTCAACAGAGATGTTAGCATGTTCCAGAGATTTCTGTAAGTCTTTAGCTGACACTCTAGGATTCTTCTTAACCTCATTGAGCATTCTGCGTTTTTTTACGTGTTATTTCTTACACTAGTACCCCAGGTCATCTTAGGTTTCTTTACATACAGCCGACAAGAACTACTGAATATAAGATCAGCGTCAACTCACCATCAGTACGACCAAGAATATGTTTTTCGCGATGCGGATCCTGAGTTCTGCCTTACAACCAGTGTAACCGAGTGGATCACATGCAGCGACCAAAAAAAAACGACTCAGAAAAAGAGGGAAACGAAGCGGTCTTCTGGTCAGACTCCGGAGACGGGCACATCGTGCACCACTCCCCAGCATTCTTCTTGCCAATGTCCAGTCTCTTGACAACAAGGTTGATGAAATCCGAGCAAGGGTAGCATGACTGTTCCAGAGGGACATCAGAGACTGTAACGTTCTCTGCTTCACGGAAACATGGCTCACTGGAGAGACGCAATCCGATAGCGGTGCAGCCAGCGGGTTTCTCCACGCATCGCGCCGACAGAAACAAACATCTCTCTGGTAAGAAGACGGGCGGGGCGTATGCCTTATGGCCAACGTGACATGGTGTGATGAAGGAAACATACAGGAACTCAAATCCTTCTGTTCACCTGATTTAGAATTCCTCACAATCAAATGTAGACCGCATTATCTACCAAGAGAATTCTCTTCGATTATAATCACAGCCGTATATATGGCCCCCCCCAAGCAGACACATCGATGGCTCTGAACGAACTTTATTTAACTCTCTGCAAACTGGAAACGATTTATCCGGAGGCTGCATTCATTGTAGCTGGGGATTTTAACAAGGCTAATCTGAAAACAAGACTCCCTAAATTTTATCAGCATATTGATTGCGCAACCAGGGGTGGAAAGACCCTGGATCATTGTTACTCTAACTTCCGCGACGCATATAAGGCCCTGCCCCGCCCCTTTCGGAAAAGCTGACCACGACTCCATTTTGTTGATCCCTGCCTACAGACAGAAACTAAAACAAGAAGCTCCCACGCTGAGGTCTGTCCAACGCTGGTCCGACCAAGCTGACTCCACACTCCAAGACTGCTTCCATCACGTGGACTGGGAGATGTTTCGTATTGCGTCAGACAACAACATTGACGAATACGCTGATACGGTGTGCGAGTTCATTAGAACGTGCGTTGAAGATGTCGTTCCCATAGCAACGATTAAAACATTCCCTAACCAGAAACCGTGGATTGATGGCAGCATTCGTGTGAAACTGAAGGCACGAACCACTGCTTTTAATCAGGGCAAGGTGTCTGGTAACATGACTGAATACAAACAGTGCAGCTATTCCCTCCGCAAGGCTATCAAACAAGCTAAGCGCCAGTACAGAGACAAAGTAGAATCTCAATTCAACGGCTCGACACAAGAGGTATGTGGCAGGGTCTACAGTCAATCACGGACTACAGGAAGAAACCCAGCCCAGTCACGGACCAGGATGTCTTGCTCCCAGGCAGACTAAATAACTTTTTTGCCCGCTTTGAGGACAATACAGTGCCACTGACACGGCCTGCAACGGAATCATGCGGTCTCTCCTTCACTGCAGCCGAAGTGAGTAAGACATTTAAACGTGTTAACCCTCGCAAGGCTGCAGGCCCAGACGGCATCCCCAGCCGCGCCCTCAGAGCATGCGCAGACCAGCTGGCCGGTGTGTTTACGGACATATTCAACCAATCCCTATACCAGTCTGCTGTTCCCACATGCTTCAAGAGGGCCACCATTGTTCCTGTTCCCAAGAAAGCTAAGGTAACTGAGCTAAACGACTACCGCCCCGTAGCACTCACATCCGTCATCATGAAGTGCTTTGAGAGACTAGTCAAGGACCATATCACCTCCACCCTACCTGACACCCTTGACCCCTCCAATTTGCTTACCGCCCAAATAGGTCCACAGACGATGCAATCTCAACCACACTGCACACTGCCCTAACCCATCTGGACAAGAGGAATACCTATGTGAGAATGCTGTTCATCGACTACAGCTCGGCATTCAACACCATAGTACCCTCCATTGCTCGTCATCAAGCTCGAGACCCTGGGTCTCGACCCCGCCCTGTGCAACTGGGTACTGGACTTCCTGACGGGCCGCCCCCAGGTGGTGAGGGTAGGCAACAACATCTCCTCCCCGCTGATCCTCAACACTGGGGCCCCACAGGGTGCGTTCTGAGCCCCCTCCTGTACTCCCTGTTCACCCACGACTGCGTGGCCATGCACGCCTCCAACTCAATCATCAAGTTTGCGGACGACACAACAGTGGTAGGCTTGATTACCAACAACGACGAGACGGCCTACAGGGAGGAGGTGAGGGCCCTCGGAGTGTGGTGTCAGGAAAATAACCTCACACTCAACGTCAACAAAACTAAGGAGATGATTGTGGACTTCAGGAAACAGCAGAGGGAACACCCCCATCCACATCGATGGAACAGTAGTGGAGAGGGTAGCAAGTTTTAAGTTCCTCGGCATACACATCACAGACAAACTGAATTGGTCCACTCACACAGACAGCATCGTGAGGAAGGCGCAGCAGCGCCTCTTCAACCTCAGGAGGCTGAAGAAATTCGGCTTGTCACCAAAAGCACTCACAAACTTCTACAGATGCACAATCGAGAGCATCCTGGCGGGCTGTATCACCGCCTGGTATGGCAACTGCACCGCCCTCAACCGTAAGGCTCTCCAGAGGGTAGTGAGGTCTGCACAAGCATCACCGGGGCAAACTACCTGCCCTCCAGGACACCTACACCACCCGATGCTACAGGAAGGCCATAAAGATCATCAAGGACATCAACCACCCGAGCCACTGCCTGTTCACCCCGCTGTCATCCAGAAGGCGAGGTCAGTACAGGTGCATCAAAGCTGGGACCGAGAGACTGAAAAACAGCTTCTATCTCAAGGCCATCAGACTGTTAAACAGCCACCACTAACATTGAGTGGCTACTGCCAACACACTGTCAATGACACTGACTCTACTCCAGCCACTTTAATCATGGGAATTGATGGGAAATTATGTAAATATATCACTAGCCACTTTAAACAATGCTACCTTATATAATGTTACTTACCCTACATTGTTCATCTCATATGCATACGTTGATACTGTACTCTATATCATCGACTGCATCCTTATGTAATACATGTATCACTAGCCACTTTAACTATGCCACTTGGTTTACATACTTATCTCATATGTATATACTGTACTCGATATCATCTACTGTATCTTGCCTATGCTGCTCTGTACCATCACTCATTCATATATCCTTATGTACATATTCTTTATCCCCTTACACTGTGTATAAGACAGTAGTTTTTTTGGAATTGTTAGTTAGATTACTTGCTCGTTATTACTGCATTGTCGGAACTAGAAGCACAAGCATTTCGCTACACTCGCATTAACATCTGCTAACCATGTGTATGTGACAAATAAAATTTGATTTGATTTGATTTGATTTGATTTGCTCTGTGCTCTTGCAGTCATCATTGCAGGACAGCCACTCCTAGGGAGAGTAGCAAAAATGCTGAACTTTTACCATTTCTAGACAATTTGTCTTACCGTGGACTGATGAACATCAAAGATTTTAGAGGTACTTTTGTAACTCTTTCCAGCTTTATACAAGTCATCAATTCTTAATCTTAGGTCTTCTGAAATCTATTTTGTTTGAGGCATGGTTCACATCAGGCAATGCTTCTTGTGAATAGCAAACTCAAATTTTGTGAGTGTTTTTATTAGGGTAGGGCAGCTCTAACCAACATTTCCGATCTTGTCTCTTTGATTGGACTCCAATTAGCTTTTGGAGAAGTTATTAGCCTAGTGGTTCACATACTTTTCCCATCCTATACTGTGAATGTTTAAATTATGTATTCAATATAGAAAAGAAAAAACTATAATTTGTCTGTTATTAGTTTAAGCACACTATGTTTGTCTGTTGTTGTGACTTATATGAAGATCATATTACATTTGATGACCAATTTATGCAGAAATCCAGGTAATTCCAAAGGGTTCACCTACTTTTTCTTGCCACTGTACATTATATTAGGCCCAGCCTTTGGAACATTGGTTTTCCTAGATATGGCTATTATATTGTGATCACTACATCCTATGGATTTGGATACTGCTTTAAAGCAAATTTCTGCAGCATTAGTAAATATGTGATCAATACATGTTGATGATTTAATTCCTGTGATGTTCGTAAATACCCTGGTAGGTTGACTGATAACCTGTACCAGGTTGCAGGCACTGGTTACAGTTTGAAGTTATTTCTTGAGTGGGCAGGTTGATGAGAGCCAGTCAATATTTAAATCACCCAGAAAATATACTATTCTGTTGATATCACAGAATAGTATACATATGTAATTTTAACTCTCATGTCACTGTGGTTCAGTCTGTGTCTGGGTGCCCACACACACACATGAGCAGTAGGGAATGCTGGGAAAGGACCAATTTCTTCCAGGTCAACCAGTACCATACGTGGCATGAGGAAAAACCCAGCCCTGCGAAGGGATAAAGTTTAACATTGCCACTGGTGCACACACAAACACACACTGTAAAATACACACAGATATATTAATAGCAGCTGCTCGGTATAAAGGTCAGTTCAAAGAGAGGTTCAGGAGCCAACTGGCTAGAGTTATTAGTTGATCATTGTCTCTGCAGACATATCTCTGGTTCAAGAAAAACACATTTTAAAAGAGTAAGTGATCAGGAAAGTTTTCCAAATCAAATGTTTTATTTTATTTAACTAGGCAAGTCAGTTAAGAACAAATTCTTATTTTCAATGACGGCCTAGGAACAGTGCCTTTTCGGGGGCAGAACAACAGATTTGTACCTTGTCAGCTTGGGGATTTGAACTTGCAACCTTCCGGTTACTAGTCCAACACTCTAACCACTAGGCTACCCTGCCGCCCCATGTCCTTGAAGGTACAGGTTAGTTCATACTATATCACATACACTATCAAGCATTTCACACATATTATCCAGATACTGACTGTTAGCACTTGGCGGTCTATGGCAGCTTCCCACAAGAATGGGCTTTAGGTGAGGCAGAAGAACCTGAAGCCATATTACTTCGACAGGATTTAACATTAGATCGTCTCTAAGCTTTCCAGGAATGTGGTTCTGAATATAGACCGCAACACCGCCCCCACTTACATTTCTGTCTTTTCGGTAAATGTTATAACCATGTATTGCTACTTCTGTATAATCAAAGGTATTATCTAAGTGAGTTTGAGAGATAGTCAGAATATGAATGTCATCTGTTACAAATAAGTTATTGACTTCATGGACCTTGTTTCTCAGGCTGCATATGTTAATATAATATGGGCTATTTTTAGCACTTTTCTGGGTTGCTTGATTGTTTTTAATTCTTTACTGGGAAGAAGTAGACTTACTCATGTTATTTATATTGGAGCTGATAGTGCAGGTTGAGCTGCATAAAGTGGTCTTCCTACTAGGGCACACCGCCTCAGTGCTAACAGTGTAACTCTGGTTTATAGGCTCATAATTACTGCTTACAATAGCTGTAGGATAAACAGCGGTATTCAGGGCAATTAGGTGGACATAAATTAAGTGATTTACATTGTGTCTGCCAACGCCCCTAGGATAATGTACATTTGATGCAGCATTATGACGACTCATTGTCACATTGGTAGAGATTAACTGAGCTGGTCTTGGGTCATTGATAAGTCTTGTTTCAATGCAGCCTTGAAATGCGTGGAGTCCAGGAGCCAAGATGATTTGGATGGACACCCTCATTCCTGTAGTGTGTTTTCTGTTTCTAGAAGGTGTCGAAGTTATCTATAAAAGTGACTCCAACAGAGTACAGTAGTCTTTTAGCCAGATGTGTAATGCCAGTAGCCTGCTGAATCTTTCACACCCGCGGCCCAACGTTGGTACTGGACCTGAAATTATTGGCAGTTTTTTGGAGTCTTTTAATGCTAAAATCAGTTCTTTAAAATCAATTTCAGATATTCCCAGCTAGCCCTCCTGATGTTGTTTGACCTCACATGGACTACGACAGTGTCAGCTCCCAGCATGTGTCGTAGAACAGTAGGAAGCAGCCATGTGATGTTCTGAACTCGTGCTGGGTAGCACAGGGTTTTTGCCTTGGGGACCAAGATGTTTCTCACCATAGATGTTTCTCACCATTCTCGCCTATGATGACAGCTGGTGATGTTGAATGGGCCGGTTTCTCAGGCAGCCTCACAGTCTGATAAGGTTGGGAGCTCTGAGGATCTGAACTCGAGGTAGAAGCCACCGGAGAGGGAGACAGAACAGAGGACGAAGAAGTAGGTACCTCTGGGTCCGATCTTGAATGGGTAGCGCTGGAACCTCTGGATCCAAGGCGGCAAAACCGTTTCTGGTCTGTGTCAGGTCTGGGCTCATCTTGCCTAGATATCTCTTACCATTAGAATGCATTTACTTGACATCTTACCAAGGTAATTTTCCATGGTAATAGAGTTACGCTGTGGCTCTGTTTCTTCACTTTAAAATGAAGAATCAATGTTTTCTGAGTCTCAGCGTAATTCCGTTACCATGGAATTGCCGTGACCCGTTTTATTTTTTAATCATTTGGAGGCTTCCACAAGTTCTTCAAACTACAGTGTGTAATTTTAACTCTCATGTCACTGTGGTTCAGTCTGTGTCTGGGTGCCCACACACACACATGAGCAGTAGGGAATGCTGGGAAAGGACCAATTTCTTCCAGGTCAACCAGTACCATACGTGGCATGAGGGCATGAGGATAAAGTTTAAATTGCCACTGGTGCACACACAAACACACACTGTAAAATACACACAGATATATCAATAGCAGCTGCTTGGTATAAAGGTCAGTTCAAAGAGAGGTTCAGGAGCCAACTGGCTAGAGTTATTAGTTGATCATTGTCTCTGCAGACATATCTCTGGTTCAAGAAAAACACATTTTAAAAGAGTAAGTGATCAGGAAAGTTTTCCAAATCAACATGTACTTGAAGGTACAGGTTAGTTCATACTAAGCTGAGGTGGTAATATAGAGAAATGGGTGATAGGTTAAGTTCCAAATTTGGTGAAATGGTAAGGAGTTCAAGATATAATTTACAGTATAAGGATGATTCAGCTCAGTGTTAGGCCTAGACGACATTTTTAACATAAATGCACGTTATTAGTGTCCTAAGCATATCCACATGTTTACATGAACAAAGACATACCTGTAAAATATGAGAATCCCACCACTGGCTGTAAGGATATCCCTCCATGCCATGACAGTCTCCTTATATGGTGAATGTGACACAAACACACCTCAGCTACTTTACACACATGGGCCTTCCCAGGTATTCCCCAAATCAATTATTTTTGTAAGGGACCACCCTAACATGGCAGAGCACACTAATACGGTCGACAAGCTGACACAACTCACCTCTCCCAAATATAGCGGGAAAAGGAACCTAGACGTTCCCTTCTCTTCAGTCAGCTGGAGGAACGTCAACCATAGTGAACTAAAACTAACTTCTGGCAAACCAATTTTAGAGCATTGTTTTGTCATTCAATTGTCGTTTTATTTCAGTTAAAGACATTGTATTATGTGAGGACACATAATTATGTGAGGCATTTATTGTAGCTGGGGATTTTAACAAAGCTAATCTGAGAACAATTCTTCCTAAATTCTATCAGCACATTGAATGCGCGACACGATTTGGTAGCACTCTGGATCACTGCTACTCTAACTTCCACGATGATTACAAAGCCCTCCCCTGTCCTCCATTTGGCAAATCTGATCATGACTCCATTTTATTGCTCCCCCGGTTATTGGCAAAAACTAAAACAGAAAACGCCCATGCTCAGGTCCATCCAACGCTGGTCTGACCAATCGGATTCAACACTTCAAGATTGCTTCGATCACGTGGACTGGGATATGTTCCGTATATCTTCGGATAATAATATTGATGTAAACTAACTGCCCTCCAGGACATCTACAGCACTCAATGTCACAGGAAGGCCAAAAAGATCATCAAGGACAACAACCACCCGAGCCACTGCCTGTTCACCCCGCTATCATCCAGAAGGCGAGGTCAGTTCAGGTGCATCAAAGCTGGGACCGAGAGACTGAAAAACAGCTTCTATCACAAGGCCATCAGACTGTTAAACAGCCATCACTAACATAGAGAGGCTGCTACTAACATACAGACTAAAATCTCTGGCCACTTTAATAATCGGACTAAAAAAGGTACCACTAGTCACTTTAAATAATGCCACTTTAATAATGTGTACATATCCAACACTACTCATCTCATATGTATATACTGTATTCTATTCTATACCATCTACTGCATCTTGCCTATGCCGCACGACCATCGCTCATCCATATATTTATATGTACATATTCTTATTCATCCCTTTACATTTGTGTGTATAAGGTAGTTGTTGTGAATTTGTCAGATTACTAGTTAGATATTACTGCATTGTCGGAACTAGAAGCACAAGCATTTTGCGACACTCGCATTAACATCTGCTAACCATGTGTATGTGACAAATAAAATTTGATTTGGACAGAAAGCTAAAGATCCTATTTAAACAGATATTTATGAGTAACGTGTCTAGACTAGACCAACAACACTGGTTCAGGGAATTTTATTTAACTAGGCAAGTCAGTTAGAAACAAATGATTTACAATGACAGTCTACCCCGGCCAACACTGGGCTGTGGGTTCTCAGCTGTGGGTTCTCATGATACATCTGTTTTGATTATTTTGACTTCCGAAACAAACTGGTCGTCCCTGCCAAGTTGTGTCTGACACTAGATCAATACAAGCACATGACTTTATGTCACAAAGGCTATTAGACTGACTTTTGGTGACAATACTGTAGATTGTTATTTTACATCCAGATGCATCTGTTTAATCATTGAGTGAAGAGTTAAGTGTATATTTACTCTATCCAGTACTGTAATGGCATTTAACAGTGAATTGCTTTATTTTAGCAACTTCTCCCTCAACGTCAGTAAGACCAAGAAGCTGATCGTGGACTACAGGAAATAGGGGGGCGAGCACGCCCCATCCACATCGACAGGGCTGTAGTGGAGCAGGTCAAGAGCTTCAAGTGATCCACACACACCCACACAGTTGCGAAGAGGGCACGACAGAGGGCATGGGCACTCAGATCCTCAAAAAGTTATACAGCTGCACCATTGAGAGCATCTTGACTGGCTGCATCACCACTTGGTATGGCAACTGCACCGCACTCAACCGCTAAGCACTACAGAGGGTGGTGAGAACAGTCCAGTACATCACTAGGGCCGAGCTCCCTGTCAGGACATCTATATCATTTAGGTGTGGCAGGTAGCCTAGTGGTTAGAGTGTTGGGCCAGTAACCAATAGGTTGCTGGATTGAATCTGTGAGCTGATAAGGTCAAAATCTGTCGTTCGTCCCCTGAACAAGGCACTGTTCCCCGGTAGGCCATCGTTGTAAATAAGAATTTGTTATTAACTGACTTGCCTAGTTAAATAAAGGTTAAATTAAAAATAATATCAGGTGGTGTCAGAGGAATGCCCAAAATGGCCAAGAGCCCTAAGAGAACTACTACACTGTACCCACATCCACACACTGGTTTCAGTGTATTCCCAAAACACTGGGGAAGATCATGTGATATTGTAGTGAGTCTTGGCAGAAAGACTAGGAAGCTGTAATCTTATTCTGATGAAGGGAACAAATTCTCAAGCTCTCCCTTTGGCTCTATGCCAGCTTTGGACTGTATTACAAGTCCAGCAGATGTGTGATGTTCACACACAGCATAAGGAAGTCAGGATATACCTCCCTATCTCGCTAAGCCTACAGGGAAAGGACTATTACATAAAAAGTGGTAATGGACATCCACACGGTCAAAGTCACTGCAGAGTAATTCCATAAGGACTCAGTGTTATTAAAGCATCTACAGATGTAGGATCTAAATTTGAGCCAGTTTGCTACAGCAGGAAAATAATCCTGCAGCAACAGAAAATGTTAATTATTATCTGGATTATAATTAATGGATATTCTTTTGTAGGGGTTGATACATTTTTTCGATATGGCAAATGACATATGTATTTAATGTTATTTAATCAGGCAAGTCAGTTAAGAACAAATTCTTATTTACAATGACGGCCTACACCGGCCAAACCCGGACAACACTGTGCCAAATGTGCCCCAACCTATCTGACTCCCAATCACGTCCGGTTGTGATACAGCCTGGATTCAAACCAGGGTGTCTGTAGTGACACCTCAAGCACTGAGAAGCAGTGCCTTAGGCTGCTGTAATCTGAGGGAAAAAAAATTCTAATATGATCATACATTTGGCAGGAGGTCAGGAAGTGCATCTCAGTGTCCACCTCATTTTGTGGGCAGTGTGCACATAGCCTGTCTTCTATTGAGAGCCAGCTCTGCCTTCTGTGGTCTTTCTCAATAGCAAGGCTATGCTCATTCAGTCTGTACATAATCAAATATTTCCTTCATTTTGGGTTAGTCACAGTGGTTAGGTATTTTGCCACTGTGTGCTCTCTGTTTAGGGCCAAATAGCATTCTAGTTTGCTCTGTTTTTTTGTAAATTATTTCCAATGTGTCAAGTAATTATCTTTTTGTTTTCTCATGATTTGGTTGTGTAATGGTGTTGCTGTCCTGGGGCTCTGTTTGTGTTTGTGAACAGAGCCCCAGGAAAAGGCTAGTAACGTCATCTGGGAGATCATGCAATAGGTTGATAACAGGAAATCCAATAGGCTAAAGTACAGGCAGTGAAGAGGCAAAAGGCGTCATTAGTGAGGCAGGCAAAAACTATCATACACATGAGGCGTAACTCACGGAAAACCACCACTTCAAATAGAAGTGTGTCACAAAACAAACAATACCTCACAATGAGGGACATATTCAATCTCTACCTATCCCAGTCTGTTGGCCCACACTTGCTTCAAGATGTCCACCATTGTTCCTGTATCCAAGAAAGTGACGGTAACTGAACTAAATGACTATCGCCCTGTAGCACTCACTTCTGTCACCATGAAGTGCTTTGGGAGGCTAGTTAAAGATCAGTTAAGGACCTCTAACATGTACAACCCCAAATCCGTAAACACGGTCACCCTCATAGATATCATCCTGAAAACCTGTCCTCCAAATACACCTCTGCTGTCTTCAACCAGGATCTCAGCAATCACTGCCTCATTGCCTGCGTCCGTAATGAACCTCATCACAGTCAAATGCTCCCTAAAACACTTCAGTGAGCAGGCCTTTCTAATCGACCTGGCCTGGGTATCCTGGAAGGATCTTGACCTCATTCCGCCTGCAGAGGATGCCTGGTTATTCTTTAAAAGTGCTTTCCTCACCATCTTAAATAAGCATGCCCCATTCAAAAAATGTTGAAACTGGAACAAATATAGCCCTTGGTTCACTCCAGACCTGACTGCCCTTGACCAGCACAAAAACATCCTGTGGCGTAATGCAATTGCATCGAGTAACCCCCGCAATATGCAACTTTTCAGGAAAGTTAGGAACCAATATACACAGGCAATTAGGAAAGCAAAAGCTAGCTTTTTCAAACAGAAATTTGCATCTTGGAGCACAAACTCAAAAGTTCTGGGACACTGTAAAGTCCATGGAGAATAACATCTGTTCCCAGCTGCCCACTGCACTGAGGCTAGGAAACACTGTCACCACCGATAAATCCACAATAATTGAGAATTTCAAGAAGCATTTTTATACGGCTGGGCATACTTTCCACCTGGCTACCCCTACCCCGGTCAACAGCTCTGCACCCCCCACAGCAACTTGCTCAAGCCTCCCCCATTTCTCCTTCACCCAAATCCAGATAGCTGATGTTCTGAAAGAGCTGCAAAATCTCAACCCCTACAAATCAGCTGGGGTAGACAATCTGGACCCTCTCTTTCTAAAATGATCTGCCGCAATTGTTGCAACCCTGTTCAACCGCTCTTTCGTATCATCTGAGATCCCCAAAGATTGGAAAGCTGCCATGGTCATCCCCCTCTCTAAAGGAGGAGACACCCTAGACCTAAACTGTTACAGACCTATACCTATCCTACTCTTCCTTTCTAAGGCCTTCGAAAGTTAACAAACAGATCACCGACCATTTCGAATCCCACCGTACCTTCTCCGCTATGCAATCTGGTTTCCGAGCTGGTCATGGGTGCACCTCAGCCACGCTCAAGGTCCTAAACGATATCATAACTGCCATCAATAAAAGACAATACTGTGAAGCCGTATTCATCAACCTGGCCAAGGCTTTCGACTCTGTCAATCACCACATTCTTATCAGCAGACTCAACAGCCTTGGTTTCTCAAATGACTGCCTCGCATGGTTCACCAACTACTTCTCAGACAGAGTTCAGTGTGTCAAATCGGAGTGCCTGTTGTCCGGATAACTGGCAGTCTCTATGGGGGTGCCACAGGGTTCAATTCCCGGGCCGACTCTTTTCTCTTTATACATCAATAATCTCGCTCTTGCTGCTGGTGATTCTCTTATCCACCTCTACGCAGACGACACCATTCTGTATACTTCTGGCCCTTCTTTGGACACTTTGTTAACTAACCTCCAGACAAGCTTCAATGCCACACAACTCTCCTTCCCTGGCCTCCAACTGCTCTTAAATGCAAGTAAAACTAAATGCATGCTCTTCAACCAATCCCTACCCGCACCTGCCCGCCCGTCCAGCATCACTACTCTGGAAGGTTCTGACTTAGAATATGTGGACAACTACAAATACCTAGGTGTCTGGTTAGACTGTAAACTCTCCTTCCAGACTCACATTAAGCATCTCCAATCCAAAATTAAATCTAGAATCGGCTTCCTATTTCGCAACAAAGTATCCTTACCCTCGTAAAACTGACTATCCTACCGATCCTTGACTTCGGCGATGTCATTTACAAAATAGCCTCCAACACTCTACTCAGCAAATTGGATGCAGTCTATCACAGTGCCATCCGTTTTGTCACCAAAGCCCCATATACTACCCACTACTGCAACCTGTATGCTCTCGTTGGCTGGCCCTCGCTTCATATTTGTCGCAAAACCCACTGTATCCAGATCACCTATAAGTCTTTGCTAGGTAAAGCCCCGCCTTATCTCAACTCACTGGTCACCATAGCAGCACCCACGGGTAGCAGGCGCTCCTGCAGGTATATTTCGCTGGTCACACCCAAAACCAGTTCCTCTTTTGGCCGCCTTTCCTTCTAGTTCTCTGCTGCCAATGACTGGAACGAATTGCAAACATCACTGAAGCTGGAGACTCATATCTCCCTCACTAACTTTAAGCACCAGCTGTCAGAGCAGCTCACAGATCATTGCACCTGTACATAGTCCATCTGTAAGTAGCCCATCCAGCTACCTCATCCCCATATTGTTTTTTTTTGCTCCTTTGCACCCCAGTATCTCTACTTGCCAGTTAATCTTCTGCACATCTATCACTCCAGTGTTTAATTGCTAAATTGTAATTACTTCGCCACTACGGCTTATTTATTGCCTTACCTCCCTAATCTTACCTCATTTGCACACACTGTATATAGACTTTTCTATTGTGTTATTGACTGGACATTTCTTTATTCCATGTGTAACTCTGTGTTGTTGTTTGTGTCGCACTGCTTTTCTGTATCTTGGCCAGGTCGCAGTTGTAAATGAGAACTTGTTCTCAACTGGCCTACCTGGTTAAATAAAGGTGAAATATATATCATTTTTTTTAAACGGACACTCTAGACCCACTTCAATTTGTATACCGCCCCAACAGATCCACGGATGACGCAATCGCCACCGCACTGCACACTGCCCTATCCCATCTGGACATGACGGATACCGTTGACTTCCTGATGGGCCAACCCCCGGTGGTTAAGGTAGGCAACAACACCTCCGCCATGCTGATCATCAACATTGGGGCTCCACAAGGGTGCTTGCTCAGGCCATTCCTGTAGTACCTGTTCACCCATAACTGCGTGGCCCCGCACGTCTCCAACTCAATCATCAAGTTTGCTGACGACACAACAGTAGTAGGCCTGATTACCAACAATGACGAGAGAGCCTACAGGGAGGAGATGAGGGACCTGGCAGAGTGATGCCAGGAAAATAACCTCTACCTCAACATCATCAAAAAAAGGAGTTGATCATGGACTTCAGGAGCCAGCAGAGAGAGCACGCCATCAGGCTCCCATCCCACGTCACGCCTCAGCCGGCCTGTTGGGCTTCCACGCCACATCCGGCCTGTTGGGCTTCCACGCCTCAGCCGGCCTGTTGGGCTTCCATGCCTCAGCCGGCCTGTTGGGCTTCCACGCCTCAGCCGGCCTGTTGGGCTTCCACGCCTCAGCCGGCCTGTTGGGTTTCCATGCCTCAGCCGGCCCCTCAGGTGGGATGCCGGGTGGGTGGCGCCCCTGGGGGCTGTCTGCTCCTCTGTCTGCTCCTCTGTTTGTTCCCCGTATCAGCATTGAGGTTGTTATGTTTTCGCTGTCCTTGTTTGTTTTTTGTCGGTTTTATTACATTTTCACTCCCTGTACTTGCTTCTCGTCTCCCAGCGACTGTCCTTGCAGTATATTATAGGTACTTAGTTTTATTAGTTATATTAGTAGTTGTAGCAGTAGTTTTTATTAGTTGTAGGTCTATTAGTAGTTATGCAAAACTTTTCATGCTATTCATGTAAGTGTATTTTTTTATAATTTAATTGGTATTATTATTAATAAACAGTAGTTGCCATAGCAACAATACGTATTGCTTGTTTCATTTTTTCATTTGCATTGTTAAAAACGAGCTGCATCTCAAGATATTTCATCATGCAAAATGTCTAATAAATACATAAATATACTGTATTCTCATGAAGGCTCATTCTAAATAACTACTGCGGTGCACACCTTTGCTATTCACAACATTGACGAATACGCTGATACGGTGTGCGAGTTCATTAGAACGTGCGTTGAAGATGTCGTTCCCATAGCAACGATTAAAACATTCCCTAACCAGAAACCGTGGATTGATGGCAGCATTCGTGTGAAACTGAAGGCACGAACCACTGCTTTTAATTAGGGCAAGGTGTCTGGTAACATGACTGAATACAAACAGTGCAGCTATTCCCTCCGCAAGGCTATCAAACAAGCTAAGCGCCAGTACAGAGACAAAGTAGAATCTCAATTCAACGGCTCAGACACAAGAGGTATGTGGCAGGGTCTACAGTCAATCACGGACTACAGGAAGAAACCCAGCCCAGTCACGGACCAGGATGTCTTGCTCCCAGGCAGACTAAATAACTTTTTGCCCGCTTTGAGGACAATACAGTGCCACTGACACGGCCTGCAACGGAAACATGCGGTCTCTCCTTCACTGCAGCCGAAGTGAGTAAGACATTTAAACGTGTTAACCCTCGCAAGGCTGCAGGCCCAGACGGCATCCCCAGCCGCGCCCTCAGAGCATGCGCAGACCAGCTGGCCGGTGTGTTTACGGACATATTCAATCAATCCCTATACCAGTCTGCTGTTCCCACATGCTTCAAGAGGGCCACCATTGTTCCTGTTACCAAGAAAGCTAAGGTAACTGAGCTAAACGACTACCGCCCAAGTAGCACTCACATCCGTCATCATGAAGTGCTTTGAGAGACTAGTCAAGGACCATATCACCTCCACCCTACCTGACACCCTTGACCCACTCCAATTTGCTTACCGCCCAAATAGGTCCACAGACGATGCAATCTCAACCACACTGCACACTGCCCTAACCCATCTGGACAAGAGGAATACCTATGTGAGAATGCTGTTCATCGACTACAGCTCGGCATTCAACACCATAGTACCCTCCAAGCTCGTCATCAAGCTCGAGACCCTGGGTCTCGACCCCGCCCTGTGCAACTGGGTACTGGACTTCCTGACGGGCCGCCCCCAGGTGGTGAGGGTAGGCAACAACATCTCCTCCCCGCTGATCCTCAACACTGGGGCCCCACAAGGGTGCGTTCTGAGCCCTCTCCTGTACTCCCTGTTCACCCACGACTGCGTGGCCATGCACGCCTCCAACTCAATCATCAAGTTTGCGGACGACACAACAGTGGTAGGCTTGATTACCAACAACGACGAGACGGCCTACAGGGAGGAGGTGAGGGCCCTCGGAGTGTGGTGTCAGGAAAATAACCTCACACTCAACGTCAACAAAACTAAGGAGATGATTGTGGACTTCAGGAAACAGCAGAGGGAACACCCCCATCCACATCGATGGAACAGTAGTGGAGAGGGTAGCAAGTTTTAAGTTCCTCGGCATACACATCACAGACAAACTGAATTGGTCCACTCACACAGACAGCATTGTGAGGAAGGCGCAGCAGCGCCTCTTCAACCTCAGGAGGCTGAAGAAATTCGGCTTGTCACCAAAAGCACTCACAAACTTCTACAGATGCACAATCGAGAGCATCCTGGCGGGCTGTATCACCGCCTGGTATGGCAACTGCACCGCCCTCAACCGTAAGGCTCTCCAGAGGGTAGTGAGGTCTGCACAACGCATCACCGGGGGCAAACTACCTGCCCTCCAGGACACCTACACCACCCGATGCTACAGGAAGGCCATAAAGATCATCAAGGACATCAACCACCCGAGCCACTGCCTGTTCACCCCGCTGTCATCCAGAAGGCGAGGTCAGTACAGGTGCATCAAAGCTGGGACCGAGAGACTGAAAAACAGCTTCTATCTCAAGGCCATCAGAGTGTTACACAGCCTCCACTAACATTGAGTGGCTACTGCCAACACACTGTCAATGACACTGACTCTACTCCAGCCACTTTAATCATGGGAATTGATGGGAAATGATGTAAATATATCACTAGCCACTTTAAACAATGCTACCTTATATAATGTTACTTACCCTACATTGTTCATCTCATATGCATACGTTGATACTGTACTCTATATCATCGACTGCATCCTTATGTAATACATGTATCACTAGCCACTTTAACTATGCCACTTGGTTTACATACTCATCTCATATGTATATACTGTACTCGATATCATCTACTGTATCTTGCCTATGCTGCTCTGTACCATCACTCATTCATATATCCTTATGTACATATTCTTTATCCCCTTACACTGTGTATAAGACAGTAGTTTTTTTTGGAATTGTTAGTTAGATTACTTGCTCGTTATTACTGCATTGTCGGAACTAGAAGCACAAGCATTTCGCTACACTCGCATTAACATCTGCTAACCATGTGTATGTGACAAATAAAATTTGATTTGATTTGATTTATTAATCAATCAATCACATTTATTTATAAAGCCCTTCTTACATCAGCTGATGTCACAAAGCGCTGTACAGAAACCCAGCCTAAAACCCCAAACAGCAAGCAATGCAGGTGTAGAAGCACAGTGGCTAGGAAAAACTCCCTAGAAAGGCCAGAACCTTGAAAGAAACCTAGAGAGGAACCCGTCTATGAGGGGTGGCCAGTCCTCTTCTGACTGTGCCAGGTGGTGATTAGAACAGAACATAGCCAAGATGTTCAAATGTTCACAGATGACCAGCAGGGTCAAATAATAATAATCACAGTGGTTGTCGAGGGTGCAACCACTGTGAGTAAATGACATTTACATTTACCTCAGGAGTAAATGTCAGTTGGCTTTTCATAGCCAATAATTCAGAATATCTCTACCGCTCCTGCTGTCTCTAGAAAGTTGAAAACAGCAGGTCTGGAACAGATAGCACGTCCGGTGAACAGGTCAGGGTTCCATAGCCGCAGGCAGAACATTTGAAACTGGAGCAGCAACAGAGCCAGGTGGACTAGGGACAGCAAGGAGTCATCAGGCCAGGTAGTCCTGAGGCATGGTCCTAGGGCTCAGCTCCTCAGAGAGAGAGAGAGAGATAGAGAAAGAATTAGAGAGAGCGTACTTAAATTCACACAGTACACCGGATAAGACAGAAGAAATACTCCAGATATAACAGACTGACCCTAGCCTCCCGACACACAAACTATTGCAGCATAAATACTGGAGGCTGAAACAGGAGGGGTCCGGAGACACTTTGGCCCCGCCCGACAATACCCCCAGACAGGGCCAAACAGGCAGGATATAACCCCACCCACTTTGCCAAGGCACAGTCCCCACACCACTAGAGGGATATCTTCAACCACCAACTTACCATCCTGAGACATGGATAGGTAGACCTTTCCATAAAAATTGAGCTCTATAGGAGAAAGCCCTGCCTCCAGCTGTTTGCTTAGAAATTCTAGGGACAGTAAGGAGGCCTACATCTTGTGACCGTAGCGTACGTGTAGGTATGTATGGCAGGACCAAATCAGAAAGATAGGAAGGAGCAAACCCATGTAATGCTTTGTAGGTTAGCAGTAAAACCTTCAAATCAGCCCTTGCCTTAACAGGAAGCCAGTGTAGAAAGGCTAGTTATATCACATTTTTTGGTTCTAGTCAAGATTCCAGTAGCCGTGTTTAGCACTATCTGAAGTTTATTTAGTGCTTTATCCGGGTAGCCGGAAAGTAGAGCATTGCAGTCGTCTAACCTAGAAGTGACAAAAGCATGGATACATTTTTCTGCATCATCTTTGGACAGAAAGAGTCTGATTTTTGCAATGTTACGTAGATGGAAAAAAGCTGTCCTTGATATGTTCGTCAAAAGAGAGATCAGGGTCCAGAGTAACGCCGAGGTCCTTCACAGTTTTATTTGAGACGACTGTACAACCATCAAGAATAATTGTCAGATTCAACAGAAGATCTCTTTGTTTTTTGGGACCTAGAACAAGCATCTCTGTTTTGTCCGAGTTTAAAAGTAGAACATTTGCCGCCATCCACTTCCTTATGTCTGAAACACAGGCTTCCAGGGAGGGCAATTTTGGGGCTTCACCATGTTTCATCAAAATGTGTGTCCGCATAGCAGTGAAAGTTAACATTATGTTTCCGAATGACATCACCAAGAGGTAAAATATATAGTGAAAACTATAGTGGTCCTAAAACGGAGCATTGAGGAACACCGAAATTTACAGTTGATTTGTCAGAGGACAAACCATCCACAGAGACAAACTGATATCTTTCAGACAAATAAGATCTAAACCAGGCCAGAACTTGTCTGTGTAGACAAATTTGGGATTCCAATCTCTCCAAAAGTATGTTGTGAGCGATGGTATCAAAAGCAGCATTAAGGTCTAGGAGCACGAGGACAGATGCAGAGCCTCGGTCTGACGCCATTAAAATGTCATTTACCACCTTCACAAATGCAGTCTCAGTGCTATGATGGGGTCTAAAACCAGAATGAAGCGTTTTGTATACATTGTTTGTCTTCAGGAAGGCAGTGAGTTGCTGTGCAACAGATTTTTCTAAAATGTTTGAGAGGAATGGGAGATTCGATACAGCCCGATAGTTTTTTTATATTTTCTGGGTCAAGGCATCGCTTTTTCAAGAGAGGCTTTATTACTGCCACTTTTAGTGAGTTTGGTACACATCCTGTAGATAGAGAGCCGTTTATTATGTTCAACATAGGAGGGCCAAGCACAGGAAGCAGCTCTTTCAGTAGTTTAGTTGGAATAGGGTCCAGTATGCAGCTTGAAGGTTTAGAGGCCATGATTATTTTCATCAATTTGTCAAGAGATATACTACTAAAAAACTTGAGTGTCTCCCTTGATCCTAGGTCCTGGCAGAGTTGTGCAGACTCAGGACAACTGAGCTTTGGAGGAATACACAGATTTAAAGAGGAGTCCGTAATTTGCTTTCTAATGATCATGATCTTTTCCTCAAAGAAGTTAATGAATTTATCAATGCTGAAGTGAAAGCCATCCTCTCTTGGGGAATGCTGCTTTTTAGTTAGCTTTGCGACAGTATCAAAAATTCATTTTGGATTGTTCTTATTTTCCTCAATTAAGTTGGAAAAATAGGATGATCAAGCAGCAGTGAGGGCTCTTCGGTACTGCACGGTACTGTCTTTCCAAGCTAGTCGGAAGACTTCCAGTTTGGTGTAGCGTCATTTCCGTTCCAATTTTCTGGAAGCTTGCTTCAGAGCTTGGGTATTTTCTGTATACCAGGGAGCTAGTTTCTTATGACCAATGTTTTTTGTTTTTAGGGGTGCGACTGCATCTAGGGTATTGCGCACGGTTACATTTAGTTCCTCAGTTAGGTAGTTAACTGATTTTTGTACTCTGACGTCCTTGGGTAGGTGGAGGGAGTCTGGAAGGGCATCTAGGAATCTTTGGGTTGTCTGAGAATTTATAGCACAACTTTTGATGATCTTTGGTTGGGGTCTGAGCAGATTATTTGTTGCAATTGCAAACGTAATAAAATGGTGGTCCGATTAGTCCAGGATTATGAGGAAAAACATTAAGATCTACAACATTTATTCCACGGAACAAAACTAGGTCCCGAGTATGACTGTGGCAGTGAGTAGGTCCGGAAACATGTTGGACAAAACCCACTGAGTCAATGATGGCTCCGAAAGCCTTTTGGAGTGGGTTTATGGACTTTTCCATGTGAATATTAAAAGTCCCAAAAATTTTAATATTATCTGCCATGACTTCAAGGTCTGATAGGAATTCATGGACCTCAGTGAGGAGCACTGTATGTGGCCCAGGAGGCCTGTAAACAGTAGCTATAAAAGGTGATTGAGTAGGCTGCATAGATTTCATGACTAGAAGCTCAAAAGACGAAAACGTCTGTGTTTTTTTATAAATTGAAATTTGCTATTGTAAATGTTAGCAACACCTCCGCCTTTGCGGGATGTGCGGGGGATATGGTGACTAGTGTAACCAGAAGGTGAGGCCTCATTTAACAGTAAATTCATCAGGCTTAAGCCATGTTTCAGTCAGGCCAATCACATCAAGATTATGATCAGTGATTAGTTCATTGATTATAACTGCCTTGAAGTGAGGGATCTAACATTAAGTAGCCCTATTTTGAGATGTGAGGTTTCACAATCTCTTTCAATACTGGCAGGAATGGAGGTCTTTATTCCAGTGAGATTGCTAAGGAGAACACTGCCATGTTTAGTTTTTCCAAACCTAGGTCGAGGCACAAACACGGTCTCAATGGGGATAGCTGAGCTGACTACACTGACTGTGCTAGTGCAGACTCCACTAAGCTGGCAGGCTAGGTAACAGCCTGTCCTGCACCCTATCTCATTGTGGAGCTAGACCCCTGTCTATGTTCTTAGATAAGATGAGAGCCCCCCTCCAGCTAGGATGGAGTCTGTCACTCTTCAACAGGCCAGGCTTGGTCCTGTTTGTGGGTGAGTCCCAGAAAGAGGGCCAATTATCTACAAATGATATATTTTGGGAGGGGCAGAAAACAGTTTTCAACCAGCGATTGAGTTGTGATACTATGCTGTGGAGCTGAGCTCATCGCTCCCCCTAACTGTAAGGGTGCAAACTTCAATTACTCGATGTCGACATCTTTCTAGCTGATTTACACGCTGAAGCTGTTGCGCTTGGTGATCTCTGACTGTTTCATCCTATCATTGTTGGTGCCGACGTGGATAACTATATCTCTATACTCGCAAGTTTTAGCCAGCGCCATCTTGGCTGCGGGGACTGTGCGAGGGGATGTATACTACTATCTGTACTTACTGGTGGCACAGACGCTGTTTCATCCTTCCTACACTTAAATTGCCCATGCCTAACGATGGCGTCTGAAGCTGGGCTTGCAGCACAGCTATCCTCGCCGTAAGGCGAACGTTCTCCTGTATATTATGAGTACAGCGACTGCAATTAGAAGGCATCATGTTAATGTTACTATTTAGCTTCGGCTGTTGGAGGTCCCTATGAACCAAGTCCAGATAAAGCGTCCGGAGTGAAAAAGTAGAAAGAAAAAAGTCGAGCGAGGGAAAAACAAAAAATATAAACGTAATTAAAAAGTAAAAACCGTAACGTTGGCAGGTAGCAAAGTAAAGTTAGCAACAAAACGCACAGCAGCACGTAAACAAGTCTACAAGTTGTGACCGGAAATTAACAGCCTACTGTCTATACACACCATCAAATACATATTTATTCTAGACTCTGACATTGCTCATACGGATAATTCTTAATATCTTTATTTCAATGTTTTGGATTTCTTTGTATTGTTTTGTATGTTAGATATGCTGCACTTTTGGAACTAGAAACATAAGCATTTCGCTGCACCTGCGATAACATCTGCAAAATACTGTATGTGTACGCGACCAATAAAAATATTATTCGATTTGATTTAAACCAGCTTGCAAAGCTTCCATTCAAAGTCTGATCACGTGAAAAAGTAGTGGTGACGGGGCGGGATTTAATGACGTCATTTTACCTATCTGCCAATCACAGCCTTTGTTTTGCGACTTCCCTTTCGATGAAAACCATTCTGTCACGTCGCTGTAGCGTTCAGTGTGGCACGGCTTGGCGGCGAGGAATGTAAAAATCATGCGAAACATGTGTCGGGGTATAAGTATATCACAACTTTTTTTATTTATTCACTAGAAAAATACATCCACTATGGCAAAATAGTATCCCTGTTGACACAGAACAGCCGCAAAGTCACTGTCGAGACCGCGAGGTTTTTAATCGGGGGAGTGCAACTATTAGCTTGTGAAGCTAACGTTACATATACTCGTTTTTGCTAGCAACTGACCTCTACCAAAACACGGCGCATTGGACTAGTGATCAATAAGTTACAAATTCCTTGTCGTCAGCCCTCCTACCAACCCAAAGTGCTGCCCTGCGTACGGGTCCTGTGAATATGAGACAGAATGAGTCAGAGAGATACCCTGGTTCATCTGTTTGCTGGAGGGTGAGTATCATGGCTAATCGCTTGCTAGTAATACAGTCCACTGTAACAGTACTTAACATAATGGAATGGAAGATGAAGCTAGCTAGTAAACAATACAATTCAAATATGTATAGTTAGCTAGTTATCTATTAGTTGCTGTTAGTCTGGACTCCTTCCTGATGTGCCTGTAACAGATGTTTTGCTAGCTTGTTAACTAGCTAATATTAGCTAGCTAAATTCAATGTCATAACTGATCCTGTCTGGTTTTGGTAGGACCGTTTATTTTGCGGCGTTATGTAGAGGTTTTGCGTCCAAATCAACATGGCCAGCTGTTCTATTGTATACGAGTTTTTCTATTGCTATTCTCTAAATACCAACTTGATATATTGTCAGACTATTAGCCATAATCCACGCTGATACACTAGTTTTAGCACGTGCGCTCGGATGCCATTGTTTTGACCTTATTTCACATTCTAACGTTAGCTAATCTTAAGGTTTCCTGTCATCCCTTACTATCAAATTATTTAGCTACTCGTGCAACTAATGCACCATTAACGCTCAAAAGAGGACGTCTAATATTCTGGTAAACTGTAAACTCTCCGTTTTCTCTCACTGAGGTTTAAGTATTATATCTCATAGTGGCATCTGATCAAGATGCGGCGTCAGAACCAAAACAAATGTTCTCCAAGGTCGTGCCATGGCCAGCTATACATTACCTGAACCGCCGCAGCCGATGGGGAACTCTTCTCCAATTAAACCTATACAGCCCAAGGTTGTAATGGGAAGTAGTCATGATGCCCGCACTGTCCGTGTCACATTGAAGCGAGCCATGACTGATAGTATGAATACTAGACCAAGATGTGCTTATAAGGAGCCTAACGTTACCATTAAATGTTAATTAAGGTCCAAGGTATATGTTATTTTCAGAGGTACACTTGCTTTGGCAGCCGAAACAACCAAATACTCCACCTAAACATAAATTGATTCTAAATTGACATACGGTTCTATAAACTTAAATCCCTCTACTTTCATATCACATCAAAATAATTCCACAAATGCAAAATACACACTTACTGTTCACTGTTTCAACCGGCTTTATCACAGTTGCAGCCAAAAGTATTTTTCAGTGACAGCACATTTCTGGCAGCCTTATTCTGTTACAAATCAAATCAAATTTTATTTGTCACATACATTACACACATGGTTAGCAGATGTTAATGCGAGTGTAGCGAAATGCTTGTGCTTCTAGTTCCGACAATGCAGTAATAACCAACAAGTAATCTAACTAACAATTCCAAAACTACTGTCTTATACACAGTGTAAGGGGATAAAGAATATGTACATAAGGATATATGAATGAGTGATGGTACAGAGCAGCATAGGCAAGATACAGTAGATGCTATCGAGTACAGTATATACATATGAGATGTATTACATAAGGATGCAGTCGATGATATAGAGTACAGTATATACGTATGCATATGAGATGAATAATGTAGGGTAAGTAGCATTGTTTAAAGTGGCTAGTGATATATTTACATCCCATTATTAAAGTGGCTGGAGTTGAGTCAGTGTCAGTGTGTTGGCAGCAGCCACTCAATGTTAGTGGTGGCTGTTTAACAGTCTGATGGCTTTGAGATAGAAGCTGTTTTTCAGTCTCTCGGTCCCAGCTTTGATGCACCTGTACTGACCTCGCCTTCTGGATGATAGCGGGGTGAACAGGCAGTGGCTCGGGTGGTTGATGTCCTTGATGATCTGTATGGCCTTCCTGTAACATCGGGTGGTGTAGGTGTCCTGGAGGGCAGGTAGTTTGCCCCCGGTGATGCGTTGTGCAGACCTCACTACCCTCTGGAGAGCCTTACAGTTGAGGGCGGAGCAGTTGCCGTACCAGGCGGTGATACAGCCCGCCAGGATGCTCTCGATTGTGCATCTGTAGAAGTTTGTGAGTGCTTTTGGTGACAAGCCAAATTTCTTCAGCCTCCTGAGGTTGAAGAGGCGCTGCTGCGCCTTCTTCACGATGCTGTCTGTGTGAGTGGACCAATTCAGTTTGTCTGTGATGTGTATGCCGAGGAACTTAAAACTTGCTACCCTCTCCACTACTGTTCCATCGATGTGGATAGGGGGGTGTTCCCTCTGCTGTTTCCTGAAGTCCACAATCATCTCCTTAGTTTTGTTGATGTTGAGTGTGAGGTTATTTTCCTGACACCAGGTGTTTGGAGCATGCACAATCGGGAATTAGCACAGGCGGTCCTTCTGTCTTCCGTAAACACACGCTGTAACATCGAGATATGGTAGTGTGGGAACACAAACCCTATAAAGGTATCAATTCAACCTTTTTGTTTTTAGAAAAGTATTTCTCTTTGATATGAAAGACAAGATCCGTATGCTTCTAAAACCGTACCGCAAGCGATGTGTGTTATTGTTCAGACCAAGCCCAGGGCTCTTAACAAAATGTCCACATACAGAAGACCCTTCTTCCAATGACTGTTATGTGTAATGGAACTTGAACTTAGTCATGATCAAGGGCTAGATGAGGATTTTATTTATAAATAACCGTAACATACAAGGGCTAGATGAGGATTTTATTTATAAATAACCGTAACATACAAGGGCTAGATGAGGATTTTATTTATAAATAACCGTAACATACAAGGGCTAGATGAGGATTTTATTTATAAATAACCGTAACATACAAGGGCTAGATGAGGATTTTATTTATAAATAACCGTAACATACAAGGGCTAGATGAGGATTTTATTTATAAATAACCGTAACATACAAGGGCTAGATGAGGATTTTATTTATAAATAACCGTAACATACAAGGGCTAGATGAGGATTTTATTTATAAATAACCGTAACATACAAGGGCTAGATGAGGATTTTATTTATAAATAACAAGGGCGATTTTATTTATAAATAACATACAAGGGCTAGATGAGGATTTTATTTATTAATAACCGTAACATACAAGGGCTAGATGAGGATTTTATTTATAAATAACTGCAACATACAAGGGCTAGATGAGGATTTTATTTATAAATAACCGCAACATACAAGGGCTAGATGAGGATTTTATTTATAAATAACCGCAACATACAAGGGCAGTATTGTCAATAGAGTGAAACAACAGACGAGATGCTTTCAAGATTATGTTGAAGATTTCAGGACTCACATTTCAGCTGGGACGCTGTTGTGTGTGAAGGCGCATGTCAAGCTTGAGGCTGCAGGGCAAGAAGCATTCCTGCATGTGTTACTCAGACTCATGGAAAAAGGCCAAGATGGATCAATACAGAGCAAGAGCGCTCCTTAATTCTTGTAAACAAAGGCACATGGCCAATTATTATTTTTGATAGTTTTTTGTTTTCACAATATAGCAATACAATTGAATTACATTTATCACTGAACAATAAATTGGCAGACATTTTGATTTATTTTATTTGACCTTTATTTAACTAGGCAAGTCAGTTAAGAACAAATTCTTATTTTCAATGACGGCCTAGGAACAGTGGGTTAAATGCCTGTTCGGGGGCAGAACGACAGATCTGTACCTTGTCAGCTCGGGTATTTAGAATTGCAACCTGTCGGTTGCTAGTCCAACGCTCTAACCACTAGGCTACCCTGCTGCCCCAAACATTAATATACAGTACCAGTCAAAAGCCTGGACTCATCCGCACACTAATTTGAATGGTGTGTCCAAATCCCGACCGGCACCACACATACAATAAAAAAGAGGAAACAACCCCCCAAAAGGAAAAACAGAACAAACATCCCTACCACTACCAATCATCTCTGTATGTCTGTAGTCTATCAGGCCTTTACAGATAGTTTTCTCTTTCTATCGCTGAGAGAAAATGTCTCCAGATATCAATAAAAATATTGAGTTGACAATTAATTTTTATAAATAAATCTTTCATATGAAGCAGTTTCTGCCAAGGCTATGTACCATTCCTGATATGAGGGAGTGTCCTTCTCCCTCCAGTGTCTCAATGTGGCTCTTTTGGTTGTGGTTAGAGCAACTTGTAGAGGAGTCCAGTAAATCCTATTGAACACTTTAAATTGAATCAGTTTGAACCAGGCATCTCTCATTCCTCCTCTCTAAAATGACCTCCAGGTCTTTTTCCCCATACGGCCTTCAAACCCTTACAAGTTCCATTAAATCCACCTATAAGGTGGCAATATATACAGTGGGGCAAAAAAGTATTTAGTCAGCCACCAATTGTGCAAGTTCTCCCACTTAAAAAGATGAGAGGCCTGTAATTTCCATCATGGGTACACTTCAACTATTTTAGACTGATTTTTTTTAAATCCAGAAAATCACATTAGGATTTTTAATGAATTTATTTGCAAATTATGGTGGAAAATAAGTATTTGGTCACCTACAAACAAGCAAGATTTCTGGCTCTCACAGACCTTCTTTAAGAGGCTCCTCTGTCCTCCACTCGTTACCTGTATTAATGGCACCTGTTTGAACTTGTTATCAGTATAAAAGACACCTGTCCACAACCTCAAACAGTCACACTACAAACTCCACTATGGCCAAGACCAAAGAGCTGTCAAAGGACACCAGAAACAAAATTGTAGACCTGCACCAGGCTGGGAAGACTGAATCTGCAATAGGTAAGCAGCTTGGTTTGAAAAAATCAACTGTGGGAGCAATTATTAGGAAATGGAAAACATACAAGACCACTGATAATCTCCCTGGATCGGGGGTCCACGCAAGATCTCACCCCGTGGGGTCAAAATGATCGCAAGAACGGTGAGCAAAAATCCCAGAACCACACGGGGGGACCTAGTGAATGACCTGCACATGTGCCTGTTTTGTAGTGTGTACTGGCACAAAGGAATTCACAAAACACCTTGTTATGTAAGAGGCTGGTGTTCATTCACCAACATTAAAATTCTCTTCCTTCTCCTATTCCAACAGTCAGATCAATGGGAGCGTGATCTGTCATAGTTATCGTGTGAGATCAGAAAATAGTCGATGTGTGAATAAACAGTGTGCCTATTAGAAAATAATGTGTAATCACAAGTGGTTGGATTGATCAGACTCCATATATCATAAAGACCAGCATCCTTACAGTGTTTTAATTGCTTCTTGAGTTTTGTAGGTCCTGGTTACAACAGTTTTGAATTTAACCAAAAATGCACCAGGTGCCTGATTTTATCATGTAAATATACTACTACCAAAATGTGACGACTGTTAGAATATTTTAAATCGATGCTTATAGAATCAAAGAAAATGAGCGACTGTTAGTGCACCCCACATAGAACACTAAACTTCCCATTGAACAAATGTCATAAACATATCCCAAACCCACAAGATACAACTTTTTTTTTTAGAAAAATCATCCTCCCCCTAAACCAGGCCTTCATTCGTGTGAAGTGTCCCGAGGTCTTCCCAGCACTGACGCTCCAACCAGAATAAGAACGTTTTATGACCATTTCCATTTTGAAACCACAGCGATGACATGTCATAGAAAAAACATTGAACCTAAAGACAGGCTGATCATTATACTCACAAAGAGAAGATATTACCATTCTCATGAACTATCTAATTCCATAAGGCAGCAATGTAAGCAGAGAATAAACACCGAAGGGAGACTTGTATAGGACATAATAATGATAAAATAAACGTACACTTTGGGTTGTGCCCATCATGCATGGCACAAACACGCCTATATTGACCAACTATTGCTGTTATGATAAGAGTGAAAACTTAAAAGAATATATATGTTTATCCCTACTATGATCGTAAATCTATAATCCTGCGCAATCTAGCACTATAATGACATAAACTGTTAACCAGAAAGATACATTGTAGGCAACATTCACAGCATAAACACTCCGTGAGACTGCTTACAACATAGGAAGTTCTATCAGTTTAGAGAAAAATGGTAGTCCATCCCTGATGAACCACCCATCGTGGATCTTCCATAGCCTACCACGCTACTCAGATTGTTCAGCCTCATTGACGTCCGCAACACCCTTCTTTGGGTCTGTAAGAACGACGTAGTGATCCTCTCACAGTAACCCAGAACACGGCATGTGTAGACATGCGCAGTCCACATGTGCCAGGCGTGCATGTTTAGCAGGTGGGCTTCCCTCTGTCTTTTTACTGTGGCCATCTCCCTCAATAGAAGTATGGATTAATGGTCAACCACCGTATCTGTCATTTACTGGGGTTTGGCTGAAAAGATTCCCTCATCTTTTTCAAAATTATTTAGTCAAAAATATTTTATGATACAACACAGGGCAATTGCTCAGGGCTAGGTTATAAACACGTACTTTCTACTTGCCATATTGCCCCCAAAGGATTCGTAGAATGTAGGCTTCTTCTTTCAAATCATCCCACTTCCATTGCGGTCAAAACAATGTTGTATTCATGAGTTCATATGAAGAAGCTTAGACTCAGTCATTTGGAAAGCATTAGGTCAAATTAGGTGTGTGAAGGGTACCTGCACAAAGTGTTTATTGCATTGATTAATTCCAGACGAGAACAGTTTTTGCCACAGACGGGGCATTACTGTGCTGACTCTCCAAAGCCAAGCCTCTCATAGTCCCCACACTGCTCCACAAGCCTCTCCTAGTCCCCACACTGCTCCACAAGCCTCTCCTAGTCCCCACACGTCCCCCACTAGTCCCCACAAGCCTCTCCTAGTCCCCACACGGCTCCACCTCTCCTAGTCCCCACACGGCTCCACAAGCCTCTCCTAGTCCCCACACGGCTCCACAAGCCTCCTCTCCTAGTCCCCACACGGCTCCACAAGCCTCTCCTAGTCCCCACACGGCTCCACAAGCCTCTCCTAGTCCCCACACGGCTCCACAAGCCTCTCATAGTCCCCCACACTGCTCCACAAGCCTCTCCTAGTCCCCACACGGCTCCACAAGCCTCTCATAGTCATAGTCCCCACACTGCTCCACAAGCCTCTCATAGTCTCCCCACACGGCTCCACAAGCCTCTCCTAGCCCCCACACGGCTCCACAAGCCTCTCCTAGTCCCCACACGGCTCCACAAGCTCTCTAGTCCCCACACTGCTCCACAAGCCTCTCCTAGTCCCCACACTGCCCCACAAGCCTCTCATAGTCCCCACACTGCTCCACAAGCCTCTCATAGTCCCCACACTGCTCAACAAGCCTCTCCTAGTCCCCACACGGCTCCACAAGCCTCTCATAGTCCCCACACTGCTCAACAAGCCTCTCCTAGTCCCCACACTGCTCCACAAGCCTCTCATAGTCCCCACACTGCTCCACAAGCCTCTCCTAGTCTCCACACTGCTCCACAAGCCTCTCCTAGCCCCCACACTGCTCAACAAGCCTATCCTAGCCTCCACACTGCTCAACAAGCCTCCCCTAGTCTCCACAAGCCGCAGATCCTCTGGATTCCATCCACAGTGTATTTCTGTAATGGAATCAGCACCTTCCACCCAGACAGCCAGTTTGTCTGCTGCTTTTCTCGAGCAGCTGAGTGATATGTGCTGCCACTTCACTTTTCTTCCCCACTGTGTTCTCTCTCCCCCTCTCTTCCTCTAGGTGTGGGGGAACGGTAGGAGCCATCCTGACCTGTCCTCTGGAGGTGGTGAAGACCAGACTACAGTCATCCCACATCACACTCTACGTGTCTGAGGTGCAGCTCAGTACCGTCAATGTGCCCAGCGTAGCACGCATGCCCCCTCCAGGACCTTTGCACTGCCTCAAGTGGGTATTTTTTTCAGCCTGCACAACTTGATTTTCTAGCATTGTCATTAGGGCTGGGCGATATGACGATTTATATCGTGGGAAGATATAGAAAAACATCTTATCGTTTCATATTATGCTCTGTTTATTTCGTTGTGTCGCAAATCAAGCACTTTACGGCAATATTTTTTGTCAATTGGACGATGCTTTGCGTTCTTCCACACGGAAATTTGCAACACGAACGAACATGGAGGAGAGTGAACGTGGCACGGAGACACGTTGCTCGTACCTAAAAGAGGGGCTACTTAGTTTGCATGGATGTGGTTTGGGTATGAGTCTGACACGGACCAGAAAACTGTCCTCTGCCAAATATGCCGCAGGCTGGTCCCGACAACAGGTTCAAACACCACTAACCTCTTTTACCACCTATGCAAGAATTACGTGAAACCGTACGAAGAGTGTCTATGGATGAGACCCCAAAAAGTACAGTCGAGTGCTCAAAACGAGTTGGTGCTAACACTCGACCCAGGTTACCAAATGAGAATTGATATGACACACATTAATGCCAAAATGACATGCAAAACAGGCACGCCCCCCAAAAAATATATATATTTTAGGTGTAAATAAATTTGGTTTGCAAGTATAGTTTAAGTGTTTTCTATTTACTTTTTTAGATTTTATACATTAATATTTTGTTACGTGCTTAATTTAAAATTTATACAAGGGTTCCAAATAAAAGGAGAAATAATCAAATATGAGTAAGTACCTTTTTATTTGTTGAGTATAATTCAAATGTAATAAGAAATAGGCCTTTGCATGTGGTCATTTTAATTAAACTATTTATTCATTGAATTTACAGAAAATGTGCTATATCGTGATATGTACAGTCGAAGTCGGAAGTTTACATACACCTTAGTTAAATACGTTTAAACTCAGTTTTTTCACAATTCCTGACATTCAATCCAAGTAAAAATGCTTAGGTCTTAGGTCAGTTAGGATCACCACTTTTATTATGAGAATGTGAAATGTCAGAATAATAGTAGAGTGATTTATTTCAGCTTTTATTTCTTTCATCGCATTCCCAGTGGGTCAAACGTTTACAAACACTCAATTAGTATTTGGTAGCATTGCCTTTTAAATTGTTTTGACTTGGGTCAAACGTTTCGGGTAGCCTTCCACAAGCTTCCCACAATGAGTTGGGTGAATTGTCCCATTCATCCTGACAGAGCTGAAACTGAGTCAGGTTTGTAGGCCTCCTTGCTCACACTTGCTTTTTCAGTTCTGCCCAAAAATGTTCTATAGGATTGAGGTCAGGGCTTTGTGATGGCCACTCCAATACCTTGACTTTGTTGTCCTTAAGCCATTTTGCCACAAGTTTGGAAGTATGTTTGGGGTCATTGTCCATTTGGAAGACCCATTTGCGACCAAGCTTTAACTTCCTGACTGATGTGGATATATTGAAGAAACATCTGACAATTTTCCTGCCTCATGATGCCATCCATTTTGTGAAGTGCACCAGTCCCTCCTGCAGCAAAGCATCCCCACAACATGATTCTGCCACCCCCGTGCTTCACGGTTGGGATGGTGTTCTTTGGTTTGCAAGCCTCCCCCTTTTTCCTCCAAACATAACGATGGTCACTATGGCCAAACAGTTCTATTTTTGTTTCATCAAAAAGTACGAAAAGTACAATCTTTGTCCCCATGTGCAGTTGCAAACTGTAGTCTGGCTTTTTTTATGGCGGTTTTGGAGCAGTGGCTTCTTCCTTGCTGAGCGGTCTTTAAGGTTATGTCGATATAGGACTCGTTTTACAGTGGATATAGATACTTTTGTACATGTTTCCTCCAGCATCTTCACAAGATCCTTTGTTCTGGAATTGATTTTCACTTTTCACACCAAAGTACGTTCATCTCTAGGAGATTGAACGTGTCTCCTTCCTGAGCGGTATGACGCTGCGTGGTCCCATGATGTTTATATTTGCGTACTATTGTTTGTACAGGTGAACATGGTACCTTCAGGCATTTGGAAATTGTTCCCAAGGATGAACCAGACTTGTGGAGGTCTATAAAAAAAATGATCTGAGGTCGTGGCTGATTTTTTTTTTTTCATTTTTATTTCCCCATGATGTCAAGCAAAGATGCACTGAGTTTGAAGGTAGGCCTTGAAATGCATTCACAGGTACACCTCCAATTGACACAAATGATGTCAATTAGCCTAATAGAAGCTTCTAAAGTGATGACATCATTTTCTGGAATTTTCCAAGTAGTTTAAAGGGCACAGTCAACTTAGTGTATGTAAACTTCTAACCCATTGGAATTATGATACAGTGAGATAATCTGTAAACAATTGTTGGAAAAAATTACTGCACATGCTACATTCACACAGTAGATGTCCTAACTGACTTGCCAAAACTATAGTTTGTGAACAACAAATTAGTGGAGTGGTTGAAAAACAATTTTTAATGTCTCCAACCTCGTAAACTTCCGACTTCAACTGTATGTATCTTTATCGGGATAAGAAATTTTGGCCATATCGCCCAGCCCTAATTGTCATCGTAACATAGACTATCAGCTCACAAGATCAAACAGGCATAGGCCTATATTCCAATGTCTAGTTATGTTTGTTAACCATCAAACTGTACAAATACAATACTCTATGCTTGTGTTATTGGTTTTGATAGTTTGGGATGTATTACTGTCATTGCCCTCCAGCTTTGCACATTAAACTTCACAGTAAACAGTCCTAAGTAGCCTAATGTGTAGAAGTCTCAAGAAACCAGAGTAAAAATGAGCTGGTGTATTTTGGGTGTATACACGCCCTCCGCTCTATCCCTTGTCCTCTTGTGGGGTTTGGCAGCAGGATCCCTCCCTCCTCACAAAACCCCATGTTGTTTGCTCAGGCTCATGTCTACTTGGCAGGTAGTGCCATGTGGACTGAAATCCAACTCCTAGAGCTTGTCTCTCTCTCCCCTACCTTCAGGGAAAGGCCTGTCTGGGGATCTGTAGCGTACCCCAGCAGCAGGATATATCACATCGTATCCAACTACAATCATACTTCATGTTTTTCTTTCTACAAGTTGTTACAATCCAGCAAGGCTTTCAGCAGACCCTATTCCTAGTTCATTGTTATAAACTCCACTGAAGTTTAAGTGAATATTTGTGAGTGGTGGGTATAATAATTGTTTTTGTCTTCAGGTTGATTCTTGAGAAAGAAGGAGCCCGCTCTCTGTTCAGGGGCCTGGGGCCTAATCTAGTGGGCGTGGCCCCCTCCAGGTAAGCACCCAACATTACTTAAAACATTTTAGATGAATGAAATGATATTATTGTATGATTTCATATTTCAGGCTAAACAATATAATTAACCATGTTTCCATCCAAACATTTCATGCAGAGTTACCTGACGTATAAAAAGTCTTCATTTCAAAACGGTTCACCTGATATGGATGAAAATACCCTCAAATTAAAGCTGTCTACACTTGAACCTTTTTAGCAATTGTATAATTTCAAATCGAAAGTGCTGGAGTACGAAGCCAAAACAACCAAAAATTTGACACTAACCCAATACTTTTAGAGCTCATTGTATGTGTGCTCTACGCAGTATCTGCCCTATGATGGCAAAGCTACCGGTAATTTACTAAAGTTACCGGAATCTTAACATAATCTAACGTAACTTTGGTAATTGATTCTTGAATAACTGTTAAAATAAATATCATATTAGGGGTGACCCCGTTTAGTCGATTGGTCGATAGGCTGTTGGTTGACCAAGATTATTTTAGTTGCTCAATCGCAGATCTAAAAATGAATGGCACCCGAGACACCGGTCTGATTTGCACCTGTCTCCGAGGACTAATCCATTGAGGAGGCAGCAGGGATGCCACAGTCCAAGAAGGAGAGTGCGGCTAAGATGCATAATGCACGTCTCTCCTGAATGTGCTCTCTTCCGCTATTTCGTGCCCGTTCATTGGTTCATAACTTTGTGTGAATTGTTTGCCCTTGATTGTTAGTCTATCAATTCCCCATTACATAGATCACCAGTAGTAGCCTACTTTTACCGTTAATTCACATAATTGTTTACGGTCATTTCTGTTCATGCATTCAATGTATTATTACAGTTTACTGTTCTCATTGTCGGAGTGGGCACCTTGTTTGCAGAACTCACAACCTATGCTACACTTGTGAGGAATAGGTTTTGGTTTATTTCATTCCATTTATGAGTTTTGTCAATTTATTCATTGTCTTTTGTTTGGAGTGCTCCTGTCAATGTTGAGGAAGGACAGCATGCTCAAAGCATCAGAGAAGTTCAGTGTATATATAAAATCAGCAAAAAAAGAAACGTCCATTTTCCTTGTCTTTCAAAGATAATTCATTAAAATACAAATAACTTCACAGATCTTCATTGTAAAGGGTTTAACCTAGCGGAACCCCTCGACAACATTCCGCTGAAAAGGCAGTGCGCGAAATATGTAACTTTTACACATTAACATGTCCAATACAGCAAATGAAAGATAAACATCTTGTTAAAATTAAGGCTAGGGGGCACTATTTCATTTTTGGAAAAATAACGTTCCCAAAGTAAACGGGCTATTTCTCAGGACCAGATGCTAGAATATGCATATAATTGACAGCTTAGGATAGAAAACACTAAAGTTTCCAAAACTGTAAAAATATTGTCTGAGTATAACAGGACTGATATTGCAGGCGAAAGCCTGAGAAAAATCCAATCAGGAAGTGACTCTTATTTTGAAACCCCTGTGTTCCTATGCATCCCTATTGCCCATTGAAAGGGATATCAACCAGATTCCTTTTTCTATGGCTTCCCTAATGTGTCTACAGCCACTAGACATAGTTTCAGGCTTTTATTTTGAAAATGAACATGAACGACAACATTGCATCAGTGGTCAGGTGGTGGCTCTCAGAGTGATTTGTGTGTAATAGACAAAGGCGGCCATTGTTCCTCTCGCTCCTACTGAAAAGCCAATTGTCCCGGTTGATATATTATCGAATAGATATTTGAAAAACACCTTGAGGATTGATTATAAAAACGTTTGGCATGTTTCTGTCGATATTGTGGATCTAATTTGGAGGTTTTTTCGGCGTTGTCATGACCGTAATTTCCGGTGGTTTTCTCAACAAAACGTGGACAAGAAACGGAGGTATTTCGGCTATAAAAATAATCTTTATGGAACAAAAGGAACATTTGCTGTCTAACTGGGAGTCTCGTGAGTGAAAACATCCGAAGCTCATCAAAGGTAAACGATTTAATTTGATTGCTTTTCTGATTTTCGTGACCAAGCTTCCTGCTGCTAGCTGGACATAATGCTATGCTAGGCTATCGATATACTTACACAAATGCTTGTCTTGCTTTGGCTGTAAAGCATCATTTCAAAATCTGAAATGACAGGGTGATTAACAAAAGGCTAAGCTGTGTTTCACTATATTTCACTTGTGATTTCATGAATATGAATATTTTCTAGTAAGATTTTGTTGTCTGTTGCGTTATTCTAATTAGTGTCAGTTGATGACAATTCTCCCGGATCCGGGAGGGGTAGTTTCAAGAGGTTAAAACTTCTTAGGGATAGGGGGCAGCATTTCCACTTTTGGATAAATAGCGTGCACAATTTCAACTTCCTGCTACTCATGCCAGGAATATATTATATACATATGATTAGCAGGTGTGGATAGAAAACACTCCGAAGTTTCTAAAACTGGTTCAATCATGTCTGTGACTATAACAGAACTTATGTAGCAGGCAAAACCCAGAGGAAAAACTGTTCCGATTTTTGTTTAGTTTTTTTGCCTCTGACCGTTCCCTCAGTTGTCTTTGCCAAGGGATATTTGATAGCGACCATTTTACAGGTCCTACGACTTCCACAGGATGTCACCA
Organism: Oncorhynchus tshawytscha; assembly: GCF_018296145.1. NCBI lineage: Eukaryota > Metazoa > Chordata > Actinopteri > Salmoniformes > Salmonidae > Oncorhynchus > Oncorhynchus tshawytscha. The sequence continues at coordinate 74,251,585 of NC_056441.1, forward strand.
GTCTTTGGAATTGGGTTGAAGTTAATCATTGGTGCAACGAAGAAGAGGCACATCCTGGAACAACGTTACACTGTTGAGTTACGCAAGAGGAAAAAAGGTGCATGTTTTGTTTACTTGCTCTATTGAATACAGATTGCCCGTCTACAATTTGATCGATTATTAAGTTTGTTCATATGTTTTACATGTGATAAGGCCACTGAGGCCCAGAGACTTACACCTGTGATAATCTGAAGTACGCAAAACAGCCACTAGATGACCTGTGATAGATCACATAAAATCTACCTCTTACAGATTTACTTTTACAGAGAGGAGTTGTGAATCAGTCACTGTCATAGTGATTCTCATTCCTTGTCCATCTGTTACAGGCTGACTACACCGCTCGCATTGCAAAATAAATGTCAAAATCCTATATTATTCAATTATTACACCCACACTGCTCTCGCGCCAACCAGCGTCTGAGTTGCCAAGGACTAAAAATAGAAGCAGGTACCCACGTGCCATCTCATTATTTATACCCACGTGGGTGACTGAAAGACGAATGAGGTCGGTGGCGGTAGTGCACGTAATTTATGATGGTTGCCAATCGCAATATAAAGTCAAGAGAAGAAAAGGCCTAGGAGGAGAGATCACTAGAAACAATTCGGTTGACAGTTTTGTGTGGATTAATTGTCAGAGTAGAGGACCTTGTGCATTTCAGGTAAAATAACAACTCAATGTTTATCTCAGGACAAATTATCTGGCAACAGCAAGCTTGCTAAATTGGCTTTTTACCTGTCCCCAAATTAATGTAATTGGTTCAGAGTTTGTTTTGATATTTTAACCTGCGTGTTGTGATTTGCGGTTGGTGTGGGGGGACAAAATACATTTATACACGATGGCGCGCGCAGCCAGTTTGGGTTCTGTATTAGACAGGACAAACAGCACTAATGCACTGCATCAGGCTGTCCATCCCACAGTCTTAATGCTGTTACATAACACTGTCGGTCACTGTGGAGGATAAAGGAGAGAACAACCAAACTAGGGTTTCTGAGTGAGCGAGGGAAGCCGATCACAGCTACAATGATCAGGGCTCAGTGGCACTGTACTGTAGCCAGCCAGTGAGCTAACCATCTGTAGGAGTGAGAGAAAAGATTGGTTGCTAAATTGCTACTAATGCTAATTAGCCCCTGGCCTGCTGATGATGATGCGTCTATGTGGTAGCTAATGGTAGAGGCTAGCTAATGCTATGTCTAACAAGAGCTTGTGCTAAATGTATGTGGAGTGCTTTGTTGACACTGTCAGTGTAGACGAGGGTAGACGAGTCAAATTGATGTAACACGAAATGCACTACATGGTCAAAGGTATGTAGACACCACTTCAAATATGTGGATTCAGCTATTTGTCACACCCGTTGCTGACAGTTGTATAAAATCGAGCACACAGTCATAACAATTTCCATAGACAAACATTGGCAGTAGAATGGCCTGTACTGAAGAGCTCAGTGACTTTCAACGTAGCACCGTCATACGATGCCACCTTTTCCATCAAGTCAGTTTGTAATATTTCTTACCCTGCTAGAGCTGCCCCGTCAACTGTAAGTGCTGTTATTGTGAAGTGGAAATGTCTAGGAGCAACATCGGCTCAGCAGCACAGTGATAGGCCACACAAACTCATCGACTGTCCTTAGTTGCAACACTCGCTACCGATTTTATTATATATTTTTAATCCAAACTGCCTCTGGAAGCACAGTCAGCAAAAGAACAGTTCATCGGGAGCTTCATGAAATGTGTTTCCATGGCAGCCAAACACAATCCTCAGATCACCATGCGCAATTCCAAGCGTCGGCTGGAGTGGTGTAAAGCTCACCGCCATTGGACTCCATATTAATGCCCATGATTTTGGAATGAGATGTTTGACGAGCAGGTGTCCACAAAATGTTGGTCAAGTAGTGTGTGTGTGTGTGTGTGTATAGCCTAGGCTAGACACACACACACACAGTCTTGTACAGCTAACCTTGTAGGGACACACATTTCAGTTCCATTCAAAGTCCTATTTTCCCTAACCCATACTCTTACCGTAACCTTAAACTTAACTCTAAACCTAACCCCAGCTTTTAAAAAAAGCTTTTATTCCTGATTCTATATATGATCATGAGTCATAATGCCCAATGAGAGCACCATCAAATAACACTGGATTTTCTTAAATGAAAACACGATTGCTCAATGTGCGCATGAAATCAATATGTAAACATGGCTCAGACATAGTATAGGCGTATGTTATAATACTTTCTTACAAACAGAAAAATATGGGCACTTGTGTGACTCTGTAGCATGTACTTCTCATCTCTCAGTCTATGGAAATGTGATGGGCTGTAGCCCTGGAGGTCCATCCATCAGTAGTAAGCACAACACAGGGTGTGTTGGCCAATTCATTGACAACTTCAGCTTTGGCTTCTTACTGTGAATTTGGAAAGTATTCAGACCCCTTGACTTTTGAAGCATTACAGCCTTATTCTAAAATTGATGAGGATCTTTTTTTTTTATCAATCTACACCCCATAATGACAAAGCAAAAAAGGTATTTATGAATGTTTGCTAATTTATTAAAAATGTTAAACATATCTTATTTACGTAAGTATTAAGACCCTTTGCAATGAGATTTGAAATTGAGCTCAGGTGCATCCTGTTTCCATTGATCATCGTTGAGTTGTTTCTACAACTTGATTGAAGTCCACTTTTGGTAAATTCAATTGATTGGACATGATTTGGAAAGTCACACACCTGTCTATATAGGGTCCCAAGGTTGACAGTGCATGTCACAGCAAAAACCAAGCCATTATGTCGAAGGCATTGTCTGTAAAGATCTGAGACAGGATTGTGTTGAGGCACAGATCTGGGGAAGGATACCAAAACACCTCCATTCTTGAATGGAATGTCCGCCCAGCCAAAATGAGCAATCGGGGGAGAAGGGCCTTGGTCAGGGAGGTGACCAAGAATCCGATGGTCACTCTGACAAAGCTCCAGAGTTCCTCTGTGGAGATGGTTGTCTTTCTGGAAGGTTCTCCCATCTCTGCAGCACTCCACCAATCAGGCGTTTATGGTAGAGTGGCCAGACAAAAGGTACTGCTTAGTAAAAGGCACATGACATCCCACTTGGTTTGCCAAAAGGCACCTAAAGACTCTCAGAGCATGAGAAGCAAGATTCTCTGGTCTGAACTCTTTGGCCTGAATGCCAAGTGTCACATCTGGAGGAAACCTGGCACCATCCCTACTGTGAAGCATGGTGGTGGCAGCATAATGCTGTGGGGATGTTTTCCAGAGGCTAGGACTGGGAGACTAGTCAGGATCAAAGGAAAGATGAACGGAACAAAGTACAGAGATCCTTGATGAAAACCTGCTCCAGAGTACTGAGGACCCCAGACTGGGTCAAAGGTTCACCTTCCGACAGGACAACGACCCTAAGCCACAGCCAAGACAACGTAGGAGTGGCTTCGGGACAAGTCTCTGAATGTCCTTGAGTGGCCCGGCCACAGCCTGGACTTGAACCCGATCAAACATCTCTGGACAGACCTGAAAATAACTGTGCAGCAACGCTCCCCATCCAACCTGACAGAGTTTGAGAAGATCTGCAGAGAAGAATGGGAGAAACTCTCCAAATACAGGTGTGTCAAGCTTGTAGCATCATACCCAAGAAGACTTGAGGCTGTAATCGCTGACTAAGGTGCCTCAAAAGTACTGAGTAAAGGGTCTGAATACTTATGTAAATGTGATATTTCCATTTTTTGCTTTGTAATTTGGGGGTATTGTGTGTAGATTGTGGCTGGAGAACTTTCACGAGGTGCTGAAACCTACTATTCTTCTCAACCACCAAGAATGGCTCATATCCACCGGCATTAACATACCGATCACTCTTGTCAATTATGTTGCCCGGTCAGAATCGACTGCGAATAGCTACTTGAATGCCGAGGGGAGACCGTTGTTCTTTTACATTTCCGTCTTGCTCTGGTTGTAGGAATACTGAGGTTATGTTGTGAAAGTTTGAGATGTTGGCAGCTGCATAAGCTATTGTTGATCAGTGGCCACATTTTTTGTGTTTTATCCACAACTCTCTGTCCATTGCTGTTGTAATCTATTGAGAAACCAACATATTTTAAACGTTGATGGAGAATCCTCCTGGTTTATCCACCCTGGTTTATCCACCCACTCGCCATCGTACAGAACTAGTTCCCGGCTCCGCCTCAAAAAAGGACTTTAAATGCGGCATATTAAGACTCAAATTTGATTACAATGTGCGGATAGGCTCTGTTTCAACAGAATAGCCTGAAACAGATTTACTCCAGGCATACAATACAGCGTAGACATAGCATATAGGCCTAGTGGTTTTTATATGTATATTTTTAATGTATTCATTCGGGTTCACAGTGCGGACCGAACCGAAGTCCCCAATACCGAACGGTTCGGTATGAATACATGTACCTTCTACTGTATTCTGTAAGTTCCTTGGCAGGACAAGGGTTTCCCCACCAGGGACGGTGAAGATGTTGATTCCTGTGCTGTATGTATCATGTTCTCCCCCTGTCTCCTCCAGAGCCATCTATTTTGCTGCATACTCCAGTGCCAAAGAGAGAATGAATGGAGTGTTTCAGCCGGACTCTACACAGGTCCACATGGTGTCTGCTGGCTTGGCAGGTAACCACACCAACCTCACCCACTTTCTAACACTATACCATGTAGTCTTTTTTTACGCTTTTATTAATAGATTTTTCATTAGTAGGTATACTTTTCAATCATCCATTTTTCTGTGAGTATTCAGTAAACTGTAGCTAGTCATTTTGGATGATAAGCTAACCTGGAGAGTCATGTGATGGTCAGTGGTGGCAAGTCCAGTCAAACCCAGACTGACTAGTTCTGTAGAGGTCCCCTACCTTACCTTCCTATTCTAGGGTTAGGTTTCTATATTCTAGTCTCGTGCTACAGTATATCTGCCCAGCAGCTCTCAGCCTGTTGGTTCCTGTGACAGCTCCTCATATGACCTAATCCTTTAGCCTAGTGGCTAAACTAGTTTGACACGAGGTGTCCCTCTGTCTTTCCATCTGCATTTTGTTAGGACATTGTTGATTTTTCAAAGGCAAGGGAGTAGAATAGTCTATTTATTGTTGAGGTTCTGTCTACAAACCCTTTTTCAAGACAAGTCTCAGTTAGGCCTAATATAATGCAAGAGCTTAAACCTAGACACTTCCCTAGGCCTCCTGTACACACACACTAAATCATCTGTTTCCCCCTGGCCATTATGCACCTCTGCTTCAAAGTGACAACCCCATGTTAAACCTGGCATATCAGGCTGATGCAGGCAGGGCAACTCCCTGGCAGGCTGATGTAAGCAGTACTAGAGATGGTAAAACCTTATTTTGGAAGATCGACTAAACAGCCTTCCTAGACGCAAGCTGGTTTCATACATGTTGGTGACATGAGATGTCCTGATGAAGGTCCACAGACTGGAAGCTCAGCCACAGTTAAAGACATTTGCAGAGACCTTTTCCTCCAGTTTTGCCTCCAGCAAAAGTGTATGGTAGATTCTGCCTATTATCATAAAATTATATTGTAAAACTCCAACTTGTACAGTATTACACACACACACACACACACACACACACACACACACACTGGCCTTTTCTAGATGAGGAAATACATTCTCTAAATGATTATTTCTGTCCAGTGTCAGTGATCCTAGGAGAAATATGTTATGTAGCCTAGACTCCTGGCTTCTACCCTTTTAGAATTTAGGTCAGTCAAGCAAGCTGGGCTTTTAAAGAGCACTGCGTGTTTCTGTAATCGAGGACCAGGGAGGAACGTGATCTAGATCCTTCCAGGTGTTTTTGACAGGTTTACGTTAACACCCTTTCCCTCTGAGCAGCATGGCTCGGTCCTTCCACCAGTCAAATCAAGGCCCAAATACTCCCTCTAGTGGCCACTCCATGAGGTGCAGCTACCTGTAGAACCAGTATTAGCCACAACAGGCTTCTTTCTCTCTGTGATGCAGGAGCTCAGGGAGGGGAATAGACTGGCTCTGGTATGAGACTGGTGTGTAGATAGGCTGGTGAGAAAAGAAGCCTGTTTGCCATTGGTAGAGAGAGCTCATTGGTACATCGTAGATATGTGCTACAGAGAGTTGTGTAGCCAAGTGGCATCTGCAGAGCTAGGAATAACCCTGAGATCAGTGTCAACATGACTGCCAGGCTAAAGCAGTCGAACACTGAAATTATGGAAGTGTAACCTTTACACGCACACTAACATGCTGTCACAACACAGATCCTAGGCCTTGTCATACTGTGGTATGTTCATGAGCTCGTCTCTCAAAAACGTGTTGACAAGGTTAACAGTTCTTCATTTCTGATGGTTTTAAATTCCCTTTCGGGTTGATGCCCCAGAGAAGATTTGGACAGTGTTTTGTTCTACAGCTTGGTAGACAGACACTCCTGGTGTTGGTGGTGTTTGTCTGTAAAGTTAAGTGTCTGAATCATCAGAGCTCTTGTCCTTCCTCTCAGGGTTCACAGCCATCACAGCTACCAACCCTATCTGGCTCATCAAGACTCGCATGCAGCTGGACTCCAGGTAAACACACAGGTCTGAGTCAGTAGTGGCTAGAGGTGGATTTAGGATGTGGTGTCGGTGTACAACGCCTCTGTCGTTTGTACCATTAGTAAATCCTTTTCCGCCTGCCTTTCATAGGAACCGCGGGGAGAAGCCCATGAATGCGTTTGAGTGTTTGCGGCAGGTGTATCAGACAGAAGGCCTGCGAGGGTTCTACCGGGGAATGTCAGCGTCCTACGCTGGAATCTCAGAGACTGTGATCCACTTTGTCATCTACGAGAGCATCAAGCGGCGCATCCTGGAGGCCAAGGCCACGCAGCACATGGACGAGGAGTCGTCCAAGGATGCCTCAGACTTTGTGGGGATGATGCTCGCCGCTGCCACCTCCAAGACCTGTGCCACATCCATTGCTTACCCCCACGGTGAGGGCACTGCATCCTGGGAGCAGGGGGGGGGGTTGTTTATAGTCCGTCGACTAGTTAGAACCTGTAGTTAGTATTGGTTCCAGTATGGAATCTAGTACTGGGAGAGTATTTATTTTAAATGTACCAGGAAATGAGCGTGCTCCTCTCCTTTTCCCATCTTTACAGAAGTGATCCGGACCCGGCTACGGGAGGAAGGCACCAAGTACCGTTCCTTCTTCCAGACTCTGACCACGGTTCCCAAGGAAGAGGGCTACCGGGCGCTGTACCGCGGCCTCACCACCCACCTGGTGCGCCAGATCCCTAACACCGCCATCATGATGTGTACCTACGAACTAGTGGTCTACATGCTAAACGGTTAACCTTTGTCCCTTGACCTACGACCCCAGATTAAACCCTAGAGAGATGGACCAATGGCACAAAGAGACCCCCAAGAAACAGGAGAGGGACCAGGTACTCCTCTCACACCTCCAGTCCCTCCATCCTGTCTAAAACAAAAGCAAATTGTCCCAAAAGCACCCTCTTTTGGGATGGGGGTTGGGTTGTTTTCAGGGGTGCACGACACAGGAAGAGGGGTTGGTAGACAGGAAATCACCATGTTTGTTTTGGGGATATGGTTTAAAAAGAAGCAGTGTCATTAAATTAGTTCTTAGGAGCCCTTTCTCTCCTTTTCTTGCCCTCTCTTATCGTCTCCTAAATAAGCTTCTTTACAAGAGCATAGCTTACTGGAGCAGGTACAGTAGGGAGAACACTCCAGCTATTTTAGTCTAACAATGCTAATCATTTCTCTGGTTTGTGTGTCAAGGGGGCAGTAGAGTAGAGGTAGTAGAGGCTTGTTGAGTGCAGGGAGGTCTTAAGAATTGGGTTGAAGGTTTGAGCGAGGTGGATAGGGGACGTGCCTTGCCTTGCGTGACAACTTCAACTGACTGGTATAGATGCACAATAGTGATGAGGAGCAAAGGTCAGACCAGCTCTTGTTTCTGGATCTCATTAAACCACAGTTGGACCGCAGGCATTCAGAACCACACACAGTGCTGGTCGGGTCCGCTTTGCACTCAGGACCAAGCCTGGTCCCCTCCACCCCAGGACAGCAAGCTCACAGGTCATCCCTACAGCCAGGTCTAACCTAACCTCTGTGACTGGCTGGCCCTGACTAACACTATAAGGCTTGAAACTCTGACTCATACAGCAGTCTTTACAGTGTTCTGTAAAGTGGGTGATATAAGAACCTTTTGACCCACTCCCTCATACCACCCAGACTGACCAGAATCATCCTCCATTTTAAACTACTTGAATGTTAATTAACACAAGGAATAACAAATGAAAGACTATGGGAGCATTGTCACATCAGATGGCAACTTTGTGTAAATATTCTAAGAGAGAAAATGCATAAACGTTTACAAACTTAACAAGACAATTATATGAAATCGTATAAATGTCTTCATAAGATGTAACATTGTTGCATTTTTCTACCCAGTCATAGGAGTTTAAACTGTTTTTTGGGAGATGCGGGTGAACCCCTGAACCCCAAGGTTTCCCCTCCTCCCCCCTTTGACATAGAGCATTGTGTGACTCTTTCTGCACTTTTCTATAGACCTGCTCCGACCTCCAGTTGCATCTCTTCTTTCTCTGCCTCAGAATCCACATGTTACCGATGAGACAATCTGTCCAGTGTTCACTTTGGGAATAGATGGAATTCTCTTGTGTACGTGTGTGAAATGCTACACGATAAGGAGACCCTGTGTTGTCTATACTTTATGCAGTGTGTGTTTTTACAAGTTGACTACATTTGGAAAAGAAATAGTTTTGATGCCTTAAACAGAAAGATGCTGTCTACTTCTTTCCACTCCCTTTATTTAGCTGCTTTTCCTGTTATTTTCTGATTGTCATTTTGAAACTGTGAGAACTCAATGTTCATCTCCTTGTTTACATTGTCTTGTGTAACCATAGACGACCTTACCTACTGACCTTTCCCCACTCACATATGAGCACGAAGAGCCTTCCCAGCACATGTAAGCATCACTGCAGCCATTCAGTCAAATATCCACAGGTCACACTAATGCTAGAAATAGGAATTAAGTTCATAACATGCTTACTGTTCCTTAAGAGGGGGTGCACAACCACATGTTGCACCTGTATTCGTCTGTCTCACTCGTCATAATTCACGATTTTAGAAACATTCTATTCTTACTGACTTGAAAATGTCAACACATTTACCATTAATTTCTATTGGCCACAAAATAATCTGAAACACAACCAAAAACAAACAGCAAATGCATCAAACACATTTGTAGTCACAATCTTGACGTAATCATTGCGTGCTATGAATATGGGGCCAAATACTGAACCTAAGTGCATTTGTCCTAAAATGGGGAGACTGCCAAAACAAGTGTCACTGTCCCAGTACTTGGAGCTCCCTGTATAATTAATATATATTTTTTAATTGATCCGAGGGCCGCCAGTTGCCCATCCCCGACCAACATGTGCATGTTTCTACTCTGGGTCTGTGTGCTTATAACCAGAGACATTTGGTACACTGTTCTTTCACATGGGTCTGTTCTCATCTTGTCCCTGAATGTTTGAATTGTGTGTTTGTTTCTTTTCCATATGATTTTCATGCCCTTTTTTGTTTTGTAGGTGTGTGTCAGAAGTATGCTCTCTGTCATTAATGGACTGTGTTTTTCCATTTGTTTCCTCTAATTTGTGTTTTGTATTTGCTCATGAGGTCTTTGACGAGCCTCCTAGATGCGTGGCTGACTCTATGCATTCTTCACACCCCTGGTTTGTAAAACAAATTTCCATAAATGGGAAAGGGTGCTCGGGGCATTTGTGGTTTGATTGTTTCCAGAAAATGTCTAACTTTACCGGCAAGGAAAGAAACAGTTCACTACTGTTTAACCAGCAGATGGCAGTATTGACTTCAGGTGCCTGCAGCAAACTACCAAGTCACTTATAACAAACACAAGTTTCCATTTGTATTAGTGGTATGTACGGGATACATGGCATACACCACCCAACCAAATGCGTACGTGCAGGTTCTTCAGTGCCACATAAAGGAAATGGCTCTGTAAAATATTTGATCATAAGTATAATACAGGAAGGCACAATTTATAGTCCAATATGTGTTTAAATAGTGCAGTATTTAGCAATAATAATAAGTGTGACAGTGAGTCAGTCCAGTTGAAGTGGTGCTAAAAGAATGACTCATGGGTCTACTGATGTTGACGTCAGCCAGACACTGAACCCTCCTACAGCTCCATACATGACATGTCCTTTCAGAGAAATGACCTTCACACAATACCCTCTACCACACGGTGGAACGGCAGTGAGGTGCTCATTTGTCAAATTCTCTTTCAATAAAGTGTACTTTCTTTCCATTCTTCATATGGTTGTCATTGATGTCGCAGCAACAATGTATTGTAATGTTGAAAAGGGCAATGATCCTTCTCTCCCCAGTCCATACTAACACAGTACCTCAGTACTGTACCTACTCACTGATTTTTTTCCCCCCGCCTAGTCGCTTTGGTTAGTTGACAATGGCCCCCAGGTCCATTCACAGGCCAGTGTGTTGACCACACCACAGCTCTGGGAAGACTAGATACCATCCAGCCATGTGCTGCTAACCTCATGTTAGTGGTTCTGCCAGTTGTATTCCATGCCTGCACGGCTATTTAAAATGTGATTGACAGCTACCTACAGTAAGTAAAAGGGCTATTTTCTGTGTGTCAGTGGAGGACAGCTCATAAATGTCCATAATGGCACAAATGGAATGGCATCAAACACCTGGAAACCATGTTTGATACCATGAGCGTGTCCTCCTAAATTAAGGTGCCACCAACCTGTGGTGTGTGTCCTGTCTACAGGGCTGACTATGGGGAGTCTACCCGTTGTTTAAAGATCATTAAAATAGGTCAAAGAGAAGTTTAGCTTTGAGAAGTCAAGCACTCATTCATTTGATCTGCCTTAGAGAACTTTTACACCACGCTCTGCAGAAGAAAATAACTAAACGAGTATACATTTCTTCATCTTCCCTCCATGCAAGACAACAGCCCTTCAACCGCTACATTCTCCCCCCCACCTCCCCCCTACATGTCACTCACTACAGGATGAGGGAGGTAAAGTAGGGAGAAGAGTGAGAGGAATGTTGATAGGACATCATGGAGTGTGAATGCAGTAGAATAGACAGGTGAGGGGAGAGATTACACCTTTCATTATGAAAGTGATGGAAAGAACAGACATAAGAAAAAGGAGGAGAGCGCAGACAGTAATAATATGGATGATGGAAAGCTGCTTGGAAAGGGTGAGTGGTGGGGCGAAATAAATGGGTTGAGTAGGGAGAAGATTACGGAAAGGAGCCAATAGCCACCGTTGTAAGATTATACCCCAGTCAACTGGATAGACTAGAGCTCAATTGTAATCATAGCAGTGCAGCTGCCACAACACACTCAAGAAACAGGGTGTATCAAGGATAAGCCCCTTTTAAACAGGTCAAACAACTTCAGTTTTTATCCTGATTTGATCCTACGTTTCCACGAGGGAGTAAATTCATTACGGAGTCGATATTCCAATACCTGGTTTTAGCCTCACGAATTGTGGTGTCCGGCGTCATGCCCCAAAACCTGTTCTCATCCTCACTTCTCAACCTTAATTTCAGCACAAAAGCCTTCGCCTGAGATCCATGTGGTAGAACACCAGTTATGTACCCTTCTGGTAATGGGCAGGTAACTATGGCCCGGTAACTATGGCCCTGCAAGACCATCCTTACCAAGCCTTCCTAGAGGGAGGATGATTGTAACCATTTAGGGACATTTTTCCTTCCCTAAAAACCACACTCACCACTTGCGTTAAATCATCTCATCATGACCACTTTGCTGTTGCTTGGCGCTCTCGTCCTGGTGAGCGCACGCACTCGCCCTGGTGTGATTTTCCTACAGTATGATCAGAGACAGATTTATGCTGTAAACCATGAAGGGTTTTTTGAATAGTAAAGCTGCTTTGTCTGAACTGTGATCGCAACAGGCTCTGTTCAGCCTACCTGCCCCATGGGACATCAGGATCACAAAACATTAATGAGACTAAATATCAAATACATGCAGCCAACTACAGCATCAGATTTTAAATCACAGTTAGAGAAATTCAATACTATAGTTTTGGTTCAAAGGCTTAGTGTGTGAAGGTGCTGGGCAGCATTGTGACTTCCCTTCATTTGGATGACAGTGACACGCTGAGGTGACAGTAGGTCCAATTGGGGAAAAAAACAGTATGTTGGGTTCAGTTTTTTTTAATTCACATTTAAAAAGATGCTCATCGCAGCACATTCCTCGATCAGTCTCTCTCAGCGAGACTTCCAGTCTCTCTCAGCGAGACTTCCAGTCTCTCTCAGCGAGACTTCCAGTCTCTCTCAGCGAGACTTCCAGTCTCTCTCAGCGAGACTTCCAGTCTCTCTCAGCGAGACTTCCAGTCTCTCTCAGCGAGACTTCCAGTCTCTCTCAGCGAGACTTCCAGTCTCTCTCAGCGAGACTTCCAGTCTCTCTCAGCGAGACTTCCAGTCTCTCTCAGCGAGACTTCCAGTCTCTCTCAGCGAGACTTCCTGTCTCTGATCAGCGAGACTTCCAGTCTCTCTCAGCAGAGACTAAAATATTCAGTCTCTCTCAGCAGAGACTTCCAGTGCCTCTCTCAGCGAGACTTCCAGTCTCTCTCAGCGAAAAGACTTCCAGTCTCTTTCAGCGAGACTTCCAGTCTCTCTCAGCGAGACTTCCAGTCTCTCTCAGCGAGACTTCCAGTCTCTCTCAGCGAGACTTCCAGTCTCTCTCAGCGAGACTTCCAGTCTCTCCCTCAGCGAGACTTCCAGTCTCTCTCAGCGAGACTTCCAGTCTCTCTCAGCGAGACTTCCAGTCTCTCTCAGCGAGACTTCTCAGTGGAGCCTCTCAGCGAGACTTCCAGTCTCTCTCAGCGAGACTTCCAGTCTCTCTCAGCGAGACTTCCAGTCTCTCTCAGCGAGACTTCCTGTCTCTCTCAGCGAGACTTCCTGTCTCTCTCAGCGAGACTTCCTGTCTCTCTCAGCGAGACTTCCTGTCTCTCTCAGCGAGACTTCCTGTCTCTCTCAGCGAGACTTCCTGTCTCAACCGGGTCACTTCCTGTTCAGCAAATAGATCTTAATACAATAGAAATAAACAAAAGCCTCATTCATAAAAAGAGAAAATGTATTTAAAAGAGGAATATCACCATCGGGTTAAGAACAGGAGGAGTGAAAAAACAAAGCAGCATATACATTTTTTTTAAAGTCTCCTGTGACAGAGGTGTCGTGTGCTTTCTCTGCGCAGGCACATAAACCGTAATAGCAGATTGGCCCTCTGATCAACTTCAACACACAGACTGACTGACAACATCCCAGGGTATGTCCACAACGGCACCCTATCCCGACGTAGTGCACTCCTGATCAGGCTGATCAAACGTAGTGCACTCCTGATCAGGCTGATCAAACGTAGTGTACTATGTAGGGAATAGGGTGCCATTTGAGACCCAGTCACTCACCCAGACAGAGACCTAATGAAATCCGCTGATAAATAAAGAGACTGCCAGTTGAGAGGGAGGTGTAGTGCAGCAGGGCACTAAAATATATCAGGGCTGCAGTGTCCCCAAACTCAGTGGGGTCAGAGTGGGTCTGACTGATGCCTCGGGTTGCCTGTTGCGGAGCAAGGCCGACACGCACCAACCCACACATGCATAAAACCTCAAGCTACTCACACTGAAAAGAGCCCCTCTGAGCATGAGCGAGTGTTTGCATATGCATGCATTCAAGGATGTTTTCCTGCCTGTGTGTTTTCCATCCTCTAACTCCCTGTGGCTAGGGGCTGGTGAGTCTCAGTGGAGCCTGCTATAGGGTCTAAATATAAATATCTAACTCCCTGTGGCTAGGGGCTGGTGAGTCTCAGTGGAGCCTGCTATAGGGTCTAAATATAAATATCTAACTCCCTGTGGCTAGCGGCTGGTGAGTCTCAGTGGAGCCTGCTATAGGGTCTAAATATAAATATCTAACTTCCTGTGGCTAGGGGATGGTGAGTCTCAGTGGAGCCTGCTATAGGGTCTAAATATAAATATCTAACTCCCTGTGGCTAGGGGTTGGTGAGTCTCAGTGGAGCCTGCTATAGGGTCTAAATATAAATATCTAACTCCCTGTGGCTAGGGGCTGGTGAGTCTCAGTGGAGCCTGCTATAGGGTCTAAATATAAATATCTAACTCCCTGTGGCTAGGGGCTGGTGAGTCTCAGTGGAGCCTGCTATAGGGTCTAAATATAAATATCTAACTCCCTGTGGCTAGGGGCTGGTGAGTCTCAGTGGAGCCTGCTATAGGGTCTAAATATAAATATCTAGATGTTCCGAGAGCCTTCCAGAGAATCTGTATAGTTATACAGTAACTATGTATGATGTCTATATGCATCATCCCCAAACGCCCTGTTCCTCCAGGCACATATTCTAGAAGCACTACAGACCCATATACCCAATGAGAAGTCAGCATCATAGCCCGACACTTCCGCTACAGTCCAGTCTCAAGCCCACCCCCCTTCTTCCGTTAATCGTCCCTCTGTCCATCAACCATCACAGCAGTGAGCAAATAAAATAAAAACAAATTTAAAAAACAGACAAATCCTAAAAAGAAACTCGGAACTCCTTCATAGGCTTCCTCCAGACCATCATCATTATCCTGAGTAGATGTCCAATGGGTCAGGGTTACATTTTTGGGGGTTGACTGTAGTGAAATGTAGCTGCCGTCAAGCAGTCAGTCGTTCGTTGTCCTGGTGAATGTGTGGGGTCACTGGTACTGGAGGTAGTTCTTGAGGGTCTCTGGCAGAGGGAGGGTGTCTATCTGGTTGAGTCGGTCCCGCCCCAGAGCCAGCCTGGCCACTCGCCTGCACAGGTCCATCAGGGGGAGGGGCTCCGCTGTGACAGACAGGAGAGAAGAGGACATTAAAAAAGGAATGTTCACAGATTTAATAGATGCTATTTCAGAAGGAATGGCAATGAGTGCATTTAATATTGGTGTAGACTAAGCAATATGATATCATTCTCAGAAGGGCTTTTAAGTGCATTTGTTTGTGTCAGAGATCTTCCCCACAGAGAAACTTTGATAATGAGAGTGCCCTTCACGGATGTCAACTTGACCGGTCCACCTGCCCGGACCATCTGTTTGTGCTGGACTTACAGAGCAGACACTCTCCTGAGCACCGTGTGAAGGTGATGCTCAGGAGCTCACAACACACAGTCTCCCTCACTAAAGTACACATACACAATCTGCTGAGTCACTGGCCACATGGCTTGGAATAGACAGAGTGGGTGGTGTCAAGGGGGACCCTAGGGAATCCTCTAAATGGACTGGTGCCCTTGTAGCTACATGACCACTAGACAACACACAGCAAAATATATTAGACACACTGACATTGGACTCTCCTGTATTATACACTAAGATGTTTCCATAGGAAGGATGTGATACAAAAGCAGGCTGACTTTTGACATGATCTATTTCACCATATAATGAATGTTCTTAAAACTAACAAAGATCCAAAAGAAACGTGCAAAGTGATGTGACTCAACTTCCAAGAAACTACCGTAAAACATAGGCCTTAGACACACGCAGACAAATACACACGCACTTCCAGATGTCGACTTCCAGGATCCGGCCTGCCTATCTGACTCACTAACGGGCTAAACAGGTCACAGTCTACACCTCACTTGCTGCGCAGAGGGATTGTGGGAGATGGATGGATGTAATCTCCTGTCTGCATGTTTCTTCTGTTTGTCTGACTCCATGGTTATATGGGCGTAAGACAGTCATAGGGCGTAAGACAGTTGGGCACCACCTGGAGGATGTAAAATCTACAATTCCTGTTAGAGAGCCTGGATATATTAGGTGACCTCTGAACTCCGTAGTGAAAGGTAGCTCTCACCACCTGCACACACATAGTTCACACACTGGTGTGTCATTACCTAGGCTTACTAAAGGAAGACGATCATCTCACTGTAGCCGTGTGTCAGGAACACACACACAAACAAGGTAAGCCTATTAACATGGAGAGCCATAGTTGAGTCAATTGAGAGGAACAGTAACATAGCATGTTATTCAGTGGAGCTATGGGAATTGCATAGGAGGGATCATAATTATGATGCTGCTGCTGCTTCCTGGAAACTGTCCAATCGTCCAGCTGGTTCGCCCTCTCCCTGCGTTGCCACCAGCGACAAGTGGTCCCATCAAACAGCGGGAATCTGAGCAGGAGTCTGTTAATGTCTGCTGTCAATCAACAGTCTGGCTGAGCTATCAGACTCCACACTGCTCCGGTGAATGTAGGTGTGTGAGTGTGTTTGCAGGTTGAGGACTCGTATATGAGCATGGAGAAACCTGTATGGTGCGTATCTCTTAGGTATCATGATTAGCTTGAAATAGTCTTTACAAAGAAAGAGACAGAAAAGGGAGAGGTATGGGAGAATAACAGCTACATGTTGGTCAGTATTCTATGCAGAAGCATGTCTGCCTTGGCTTGCTGAACTGCATGCCATGTGGGTTCATAAAAACCCATATTACACTTCAAAACATGGGATGAAAGCAAACAGGGCAGGGTGATATTAAGTATTAATGGAAGCAAATTAGCAGGAAGTGGTTCAGTTAAAGGGACTAGAAAGTAATATCAAGCAAGCCACTTTCTTCATCTCCATCCCTCTCCTCCTATCCCATTTATGTCCATCCATCTATCTATCTTTCTCTCCCCTGACTCAGTCCCCCTCTCC
The DNA here is from genome assembly GCF_018296145.1 of Oncorhynchus tshawytscha. Classification (NCBI taxonomy): domain Eukaryota; kingdom Metazoa; phylum Chordata; class Actinopteri; order Salmoniformes; family Salmonidae; genus Oncorhynchus; species Oncorhynchus tshawytscha. The sequence continues at coordinate 74,268,354 of NC_056441.1, forward strand.
CCCACTGCTCGGTTAATAATGGTGAGATACAGGTTTGTGTCAGTAAAGCAGATATGATGCTGTCTGGGTCTGTCTGATTCAGGTATAGTCCAGGGCTCTCGTTCTGGGACAATCGGGAGCATGCTCTAGGCCTGTATGTAGACATGCACTCAGGTGGAAACAGAGGTAGGGCACTGATGTTGGATGATTAGACCTGGCTTTCAGTCGGCGTTCCAATTCATTGCACATGTGTTCGATGGGGTTGAGGTCAGGGCTCTGTGCAGGCCAGTCAAGATCTTCCACACAGATCTCAACAAACCATTTCTATATGGACCTCGCTTTGTGCACGGGGGCATTGTCATGCTAAAACAGGATAGGGCCTTCCCCTAACTGTTACCAAAGTTGGAAGCACCGAATCATCTAGAATGTCATTGTATGCTGTAGCGTTAAGATTTCCCTTCACTGGAACTAAGGGGCCTAGCCCAAACCATGAAAAACAGCCCCAGATGATTATTCCAAACTTTAAAGTTGGCACTACGCATTGGGGTACGTAGCAATCCCCTGGCATCCGCCAAACCCAGATTTACCCATCAAACTGCCAGATGGTGAAGCATGATTCATCACTCCAGAGAATGTGTTTCCACTGCTCCAGAGTCCAATGGCGGCAAGCTTTACACCACTCCAGCCGACACTTGGTGATCTTAGGCTTGTGTGCAGCTGCTCAGCCATGGAAACCCATTTCCCGAAGCTCCCGACGAACAGTTCTTGTTGTTGCTCAGACATTCCGATTCAAAATAACAGCACAGTTGATCAGGGAAGCTCTAACAGGCCAGAAATTTGACGAACTGACTTGTTGGAAAGGTGGCATCCTATGACGGTGCCACGTTGAAAGTCACTGAGCTCTTCAGTAAGGCCGTTCTACTGCCAATGTTTGACCTTGGTGATTGCATGCCTGTGTGCTCGATTTTATACACCCGTCAGCAACAGATGTGGCTGAACTACCCAAATCTGCTAATTTGAAGGGGTGTCCACACACGTATCTTGATCCTGCTGTCCCAATTTCTTCTCGAGCTCTCCCCATCTTTGTTTCGGATCAATCTCTCCCGCCATCTCTCATTTCCTCTCAGACTCAGTCTTTGCGTGCAACCAGGAGAGATGCCAATTGACCTGCTGTCAGGATATTCAGTATGGACTTGTTGATTCCAGACTCAGAGCTTATCTAATCAATATGGAGAACTGTGCCAGTGGAGATGGATAACATCTCAAACTGTGCACCAGTTCCAATGACCACCTCATGAGTGGGAGCGTGTGTGTGTCAGATGTAAAATATATAAAAAAAACTGACTTATTATGGCAAGTAGTGTGTGTCACACAAATGTATAAAATGACCATCTTGTGACAAGACGTGTGTGACGTCAATGCATAAAATGAGCAGCTCATCCTGCGTGATTGATTTGTCCAGTAAGTAAGCATGGGAAAGAACGTACAACAGTGACCAATCCCCAAGAGCACATCACAGGGAGAGTGAGTGAGAGCGCGCATCAGACAGACAGAACATCACAGGGGGAGAGAGAGAGAAAGGACATCACAAGGAGAGTGTGAGAAATAACGAATGGAAACAGCAGTGAGGAAGAGAGAGCAAGAGAAAGGGCAAGCCTCAGCCTCTCTCAAATTGGAAATGTCAGCATCCAAATTGAATCGCTGACTTCAGCTGAATCCAATTGCTCACTGAACTAACGGACACCAGTCGTCCGTTGGCGCTTTATTACCAGACAGAACCAAATGTCCCAGCCACTGATCCCCAGACATAAGCAAATGATCCAGTCCATTTAGCCACTGATCCCCAGACAGAAGCAAATGATCCAGTCCATTTAGCCACTGATTCCCAGACAGAAGCAAATGATCCAGTCAGTTTAGCCACTGATCCCCAGACAGAAGCAAATGATCCAGTCAGTTTAGCCACTGATCCCCAGACAGAAGCAAATGATCCAGTCAGTTTAGCCACTGATTCCCAGACAGAAGCAAATGATCCAGTCCATTTAGCCACTAACCCCTGCAGTGCCCCTATACACTTGGGTCCTCAGCATAATAAAGCCTGCTATACCTCTGCAAGACATTGAGTACAGTTACATGCACACAACACCATTATTGTGGATAGTCAGATTAATATAGTTTAAAACGTTTACATACTTTGCAAGAACAACTATTTCCCTAATAATCCTGTTGACAGCAGTAAATCACAAATGAAAATAAACGTTCTACCATTGTGACAATGTTATTTTTGCGAAGGCTATTATATTCAGAGTTCGGACATATAAAGTTTGTATCTGAAAACTATTTCTAAAGATGCACACTCTGTTTTTCCAAACTCACTTCACTCGTGCATAAGAGAGAGGCTTGCAATACCCGGTGCTGGCACATGTGCAGATCAAACACACCACTGGAATGCTGATCAAGCGGTTTACGTGTCCTAATCATTCTAAAGATCGCAAAATAAAATGTGTGTTTAAAATCGCTGTATGCTTACCTCGATTTTGACATTAAACCAATTCAGATAAGCAGAGTAAGGTGTCTGTGACTATTACCATACTTGGCCTGCTGACATAATCAGTTTAATATCAAATTATTAGTGTTCATGTAAGCGTACTCACTGTCTGTGAATCTATTCTCCACACTATCAGGAGACTTACAGCAGAGGTTCATGGCTCCAAACAAGAGGAGCCTCCATTCACAACCAAGATGATCCAGTCCCAGCCAACACACCATCCCCAGCCTAAATCTCCCTCCCCAAGCCAGCACTTGCTGTAACGTCTCCTCTCCCCATTCAGCTAAACGGTTTCTATGGGAACTCCCCTACATGATCAGAAGTGTAAATATTGAAGCAGGGATTTGAGGGTAAACGAAAGAGTGGGAGTGAGGTAGAAAGAGATATCAGGGGGAGAGAGCGAGTGAGAAAGAGCCAGCATGAAATGGTGTGCATTTGTAACAGAGGTTTTGCAAAGTGCTCACCTCTTGTCATTCTGTTGTTAATAAGCTCTGAATGAGTTTGGCTGCTGGTAACCTCCCTATGGCTGTAGTGTTGTGCCATTTTGGTATGTGAAGAACAGTGCTATTAGAATATAGCTAGCAGGACAGCCTGATCCCCACCCCCTCTCCTATTGTTTTCTATTTACAGGCTTTATGGAGCAACAGAAACACTAAAGAAATCAATAAAGCTTCTATCAGTGTGAAAGTCGTGTGGAGAAGAAACTATGTGTTCGCTGAGAAAGACAGGATCAGAGAATTGCATTAACTGTGTTAAGGGACAATTTGAGAAAGTGATGGAAAAGTGGAGGGACATCTCTCTTCACATGGTTTTATTGCAAGAGAAAGAGAAGACTCCTTTACCACAGTGCGTCTAAAACAGAAACATGGAGAAGCTACCTTGGGGAATATTAGCCAATGCCTGACATCTCAGTGTATGCATATGCAACGGATGTGAAATGCTAGCTTAGTTAGCAGTGCACGCTAAATAGCGTTTCAATCGGTGACGTCACTTGCTCTGAGACCTTGAAGTAGTAGTTCCCCTTGCTCTGCAAGGGCCGTGGCTTTTGTGGAGCGATGGGTAACGATGCTTCGTGGGTGACTGTTGTTGATGTGTGCAGAGGGTCCCTGGTTCGCGCCCGGGTATGGGCGAGGGGACGGTCTAAAGTTATACTGTTACACATACTCATATACTGTCTGCATGTTCCTGTGCGTGTGCCCCATTTCCAAAGCATAATTAAGCAATAAGGCCAGGGGGGGGGGTGTGGTAAGGGCGGCATGGTAGCCTAGTGGTTAGAGCGTTGGACTAGTAACCGAAAGGTTGCAAGTTCGAATCCCCGAGCTGACAAGGTACAAATCTGTCGTTCTGCCCCTGAACAGGCAGTTAACCCACTGTTCCTAGGCAGTCATTGAAAATAAGAATTTGTTCTTAACTGACTTGCCTAGTAAAATAAAGGTAACATTTTTTTTTTTTTAAATAGAAAGGGTTGTTCTCAGACACCCCTGAGGTGCCTTATTACTATAATAAACTGATTACTAAGATAAATAGAATTCATGCATCAGACCAGTGGTTTATTGTCTGATATACCTCTGGCTGAAGTGCTGTTTCAGCCATAATAGCATCCAGTACCCAAACTACCCAATTTATAATATACCATGCCTTCCTCTGGAGCATTCCTACAGAACAAATAAATACTATTAACATCAGTGTAGCGAGAAGATGACACACACAGGATTCCTACATAATGAGGCTACAGAGTTGTGACAAAGCAAGGACATGGGGTGGACAGAGTTATGCTTCAGAAGCTGCTTCCATTAGCTTCTCTTACATTACAAAACTTCATTCCCTTAACTAACATCTTCATTTAGTTTGGGAAAACACAGCAGAGGGGAGAGAGAGCTGGAGAAATAGAGGGATATTGTGAGAGAAATTGAGAAAAAGGGTAGAGAGAAATAGAAGGGGGGAGAGTGAGACAACCCCATGCCCTATAATAAACCAACACTAAAACCCCTCCTTTATCCTCTTGAAAGTAAACCAGTTGATGAAGAATAGGGCTTGTGTTCTAATGGGCTATAGAATAATGCATTAATGTCACACGTTCCACACAAACAGCCCAGTGTGTTGGTCTGTGAGATAGAGACAAGAAAACCATGCAACAGAGGGTGACTGTATGGGGCACAATACACACACCTTCCTTCGCAAGGCGAGACATTGAGCTCTGCGCCACACTGGGACTGCCTCCAGAATTACTCCACTCCTGGCTCCCTTCCGTGAACTCACACAAACACCTGGCTTGCGGCCATGAAAATTAGTAGTTAATGTCTGACCGTCTAAGGGGGGTTGACTGAGGAGAGAGCTTATGGGTAAGCTTACTATGGGTAAAGGCATCTTTTTATAGATCAGAGCCGAGAAACACACACCAGCAGGCCCTCCCCCACTTTCTCTCCACAGTAGCAGAGGCAGTCACTACACACAGAACTGTATACAGTCAACCCAGGCAGTCTGAAGTATAAAACACTATCAGCTAGTCTCGCTGTACTGACATGCCACTGATTAGTGTACTGGAGGCTATAGATTGACAGAGACCAGTGGCCAACTCTAGCTCCAACACAGCTGATGCAGCTAATCTAGGTCCTGATGAGCAGCTGATTGGTAGAATCTCAGTATCCAGTAGGTCTGCAGGAGGAAGGTAAGCCACCACTGGTATACAGCATCTCCATGCTCAGGCTGTCACTACTACAGTATTATTCAGACAGAGTCTCTGGGACTAACCTAGTGAGGAAACGGTCACTTACTGTCTGTCAACACACAGCCTCATCGTCTCCAGTCCATTATGTCCAAAACCCATGACTGACTGACAGACACACAGATGATTAAATCCAAATGTCTTTCTCCTTCAACCTTTTTCAGTAGTGGTCTCCAGTGGTTAGCGTCAGGGAGGACTGTTCTGGACTGATGTGCAGTGTGCTTCTCTGACACCTTCCTGAGTGTCGTAGCTTCACCCAGGTGGGTGCTACACATCGGTAGTGGATGGGTTCTACCCATGGAGTCTGACTTCAGAGGGTACTACTGAGAAGCGCTGCATCAGCGACAGCAAGGGCGCCCTGATGAACGGCTCTGGACCAATCTGAAACCCCCTGGATGTGACCTCCCTCCATTTCATCTCTGAACTGCCTCTACTCTAGCCTTCCTCCTGGCACCGACTATGCAAGCCATTAACTAACTACCCTGCCTGCCATGACAGTCCATCTACTGTTTTACAAAATTGCATTTTGTTTTGTTGTTGCTTAAAGTGCTATGAAATTGTAATAAAAAGCACTAAGTTTAATTCATAATTATTAACCTTAACCACTTCATCTCACTCCCTCCCTTTCCCCCATTCTCTTTCTTCCTCCAGCTCTGTCCCTCCATCTTTCCATCCCTCCCACTGGTCATATTCATGTGCTCTGCGCATGTCGATTCATCAGAAATCTCCCCTGGGCGAGAGGCTGCCTCAGCACTTCTAAAATAAGCCCCAGCTCCAAACACAATATAATTGTGCTGTTCAACATTTCCTACAGACGCCTCCCTCGTCCCGCCTGCCTCCCCTCATCAACACAGTAAACAATGAAAAGCGAGCGCTCCAACTTGGTTTTATATTCAGAGATGGGGAGAGTATGGGTGAATGAGTCACTGGGTTTTGACATTGTGCTTTATTGTTTTCTAAACTAGAGCCAGAGAGAAAGGAAAGTGAGCGCCCTCAAGGCATAACGCAGCATTGACTTGCTGATATTATAGTTGCTTTGAGCTACAGTAATAGAGAATACATAGCCTTGTCGGAGTATGCTATGCTGACTGAGGTATGCAAAACCACAGCACAGACTACAGCAAACCCCGCAATATAATGTAGACAGAACAAACAGAAGGCAAAACAGCCAGAGAGAGAGAGGTTTCCCACTGTCAAGGCATAAGGACATTGACTTACGATCCAGTCCATTGACGTAGCGGATGGAGACCTCACAGTGTCCCCACACGGCGCTGACGATGGGGTACAGCCTCTTGCCCTTTAACCCTCTGAAGGCCACGCCCAGGTACTGGCCGTCCACCATGAAGCTGATTGAGCCCTCGTCCATGTCCAGCACCACCAGCAGGGCATCTGGCAGAACAAACGACTCGTCTGCCTCCAGGAAACACGGGTATGTTGGTGCCGAGGTGGAGGCCGGCCGGTTCTTACTGTCATGGTAGAGTCTGTTCCGGCCCAAGTCCCAGCCCCACGACTCACAGTCCGAACCCACCAGGGCCGTGTAACCCACAGAGTGTAGAAGAGCGTCGGCCGTGCCCACCCCTACAACAGCGTGTGTTCCTCGTTGTCTCACCGGCCAGTGGATCCGCCAGACATGGAGCCCCCGTGTGTAGCCCACCTGGCCGCGGATGCAGTCGGTGCTCTGGGCCACCGGGTGGCGGTGGAAGGTCAACTTGTCATCCTCCTTGACAAAGACGTTGAGCGAGCGGTCTTCGGGGTTCCAGGCGTGGTGGAGCTGCAGGTCAGAGGTCGCAGGGGGCATGTCCAGAAGCAGGTCCAAACGAGGAGGCCGGCAGAAGTCTGGACCCCGCAGCTCACGGCGGACCGGACGGTATGAAGGCTCACCCCGTGCGTCCACTGACTTGATGCTGCCTGAGATCTTCTGACCCATCGCTGCAGGGGGGGGATGGAGCGAGGGTAGTATGGGGCTTCCCGCCGTTACCTCATGGACGCTGTGGCCAGAAGAGCAGTCGTCCCAGGTTGAGAGACGCTCACAGAGACACTCAGTCCACTGTCAGAGGAAACTCGCAACTAGAGGAGAGACAAAGAGGAAAACATTACTTGACTTTATCATGACATATTCTCACTTTCCCAAACTCATGTTGCACACAGCAGCTGTGTGAAGACAAAACACTTTTTTTTAAGCCCTTTTCCTCACATATTGAAAATGTAACTCTCGAACAGACAGGCTAATGCAGCTGCAAAAGGCTTCCTTCACCCAAATTAAAAACACAACACATCAGAAGAGTAGAGGGGGAGGAAGAAAGGTGTACCAGTCTGAAACAGCCTCCGGTTGCCCTGTGGTTCCTACCAGCCCTCTGGAAGAAGAGGGAACATCTGAGCAGCCTCACACTCCAAGGGCACCAGACATGAACGTTCAAACTACACACCAAACAAGAGGAGACTGCCCCACCACCTCAGAAACGTAGTCACTCAACCACACACTTACCAGATACTGAACAGAGAAGACCAAACACTGTATAACAAAACACACCATGACAAACGTGGGGTCACTCACATGCACAATGAAAAGGCCTTTGTGTGTTCTTAAAAATGAAGGATATTCTAGATGGAACACGAACATTCCTCTGGGTGGAGACTAAACAAGACCAAAAAGATTTGAGAAATCATTCCACAAAGATGTCAAAACAGTCAGTTACCGTGCCACAGATTTTACATAACTATCTCTGGCACATTCACCCTGCCACTACATTTCCCAAAAACCCACCGAGTTCCATCTGTTTCCACCTGTTCCAAAATGTACCGTTTCAAATACTCCCTCCCTGTTTGAGGAAAGAGACCCACTCCACTTATAGAGAACAGAGAGAGAGAGAACACTTAACTGGCAACCTGCAACTCCCTGAGAGAGCTGAGCTGCTGCTGGGACACAATGGTGGGAAGCGGTCACATTCAACCCAAACACCAGAGAGAGGCAGAGGAGGCGAGGCAGAGGAGGCGAGGCAGAGGAGGCGAGGCAGGTCCAGATTTAATAACCACATAACAAACACTGAAACTACTGTCTGTGCGAAGCAATACACATGTGCCAGTGTGTTTCAACCCTCATTTGCATTGCACTGTCTCTCTCTATACAAATTAAAGCTACGTCTTCCATTTACATTAGATTTGTGTACATTGTGAAATTGTTAGACAATACTTGTTAGATATTACTGCACTGTTGGCACCAGAAACACAAGCATTTCACCACATCCGCAATAACATCTGCTAAACACGTGTATGTGACCAATAAAATGTGATTTGATTACATATTAATTCATTTATAAGTTTATAAATGACTCATGGTGCCATTTGTGCTGGAATGAAGGGTCCTATTTACCACAACGCATAACGCAATAAGGCCCACTGAGACTCACTGATCACACTGTGTTGTATGACATGCAGACACTTGCTGCCGGAGATAGTGCTAAAGACGGGTTAAGTGGCTTGTCTCGTCTGAGGGAAGCTACTCGTCATCTTATGACCCCTGGGGGGAGAAACATCAAGGCAGACAATTACATGACAAACATTGAATGGAAAAGGAGTGACATTCTCTCCTGCTGATCTCAACTTCATTACCAAGATGTCTGCAGTCACATGTCAATAGCATTAGCAACGCGCACACACTTCTGAGCCTATGTGCTGCTGGTGTGTGTCGGTCTCTCCATCCTGTGAATGAAGTAATGTCTCTCTGTATGCGTGTTGTGAGTGTTCTCTTGACCCATGTGGCCAGTGTGTGAAGGCACACACACCAAACCATCTGGTGTTTTATACTAATCTGGGCCTCTGTCCTCTTCAATATAGTTTGAGCTGTGGAGGATAGGAGATGGGTGCAAGGGAGGAGATGGGTGTGAGAGTGTAAGAGCGCACCCACTACAACAAATGTCAATCTGGCACTCATTTGCCGTTCGTTCAACATTAGTTTTAGGGACCACCCACCGGTGGGCATCTGACTGCCAATATTTTCGTGTGATTCTACATGTAGAAATGGCTGACATTTTACGTATTCCTAATGAATTGTGTTTTTTTGCGTTGCTTCTAACATTTTGTAACTTATTTTGTACATAATGTTGCTGCTACCGTCTCTTATGACCGAAAATAACTTCTGGACATCCAAACTGCAATTAGTCACCACGGACTGGCAGAGTCCGACGAGCAACACAACGTCAATGATATACTGCTTTCCTGGGAACAGGCCCAGATCCCGCCATTTGCATGAGGAGAAGGAGAAAAGGGGGCCAGAGGGCGGGCAGCCTTCTGAGAATTCATAGGCGATTGAATAAACCCCCACTTCCTTCCATTCTGCTAGCAAACGTGCAATCTTTTGAAAATAAAATCGATGACCTACGCGGAAGATTAAACTACCAACGGGACATTCCAAACGAATAACTTATACTTCACGGGGTCCTGGCTGAACGACGACATAACATACAGATGGCTGGTTATACGCTGTATCGGCAGGACAGAACAGAGGCGTCTGGTAAGACAAAGGGCAGCAGACTATGTATTTTTGTAAATAACAGCTGGTGCACGATATCTAAGAAAGTCTCAAAGTTTTGCTCACCTAAGGTAGAGTATTTAATGATAAGCTGTAGACCACACTATCTACCTAGAGAGTTTATCTGCATTTTTCTTAACTGTCTACATACCACCACAGACTGATGCTGGCACTAAGACCGCACTGAATGAGCTGTATTCCACTATAAGCCAACAAGAAAACGCTCACCCAGAGGCGCTGTTAGTAGCCGAGGACTTACAGGGAAACATAAATCCATCTTACCAAATTTCTATCAGCATGTTAAGATGTGCAACTAAAGAGAAACATTTGTAAAAAAAAATATATATATATTTTTTTTTAAATCACTGCACCACCTTTACTCCACACATAGAGACGGATACAACGCATACAGCTCCCTCATCCCCTATTTGGCAAATCTGACCATAAATCTATCCTGATTCCGACATACAAGCAAAAAAATAAAAGCAGGAAGCACCAGTGACTTGATCAATAAGAAAAGTGGTCAGATGAAAAGCTACAGGTCTGTTTTGCTAGCACAGACTGGAATATGTCCCAGGATTTCTTTGATGTCATTGAAGAGTACACCACATCAGTGTTTGGCTTCATCAATAAGTGCATCAATGACATCATCCCCACAGTGACCGTACGTACATACCCCAACCAGAAGCCATGGATTACAGGCAACATCTGCACTGAGCTAAAGGCTAGAGCTGCCGCTTTCAAGGAGTGGGACTCTAACCCGGAAGCTAATGAGAAATCTTGCTATGCCCTCTGATGAACCATCAAACGGGCAAAGCATCAATACAGGACTAAGATCGAATCGTACTACACCGGCTCTGGCGCTCGTCGGACGTGGAAGGGCTTGCAAACCATTACAGACTACAAAAGGGAAGCACAGCCGAGAACTGCCCAGTGACACGAGCCTATCAGATGAGCTAAACTACTTCTATGTTCGCTTCGAGGCAAATAACACTGAAACGTGCATGAGAGCACCAGCTGTTCCAGAAGACTGTGTGATCACGTTCTCTGCAGCCGATATGAGTAAGACCTGTAAACAGGTCAACATTCCCGAGGCCAGACTGATTACCAGGATGTGTACTGTGAGCATGCGGTGACCAACTGGCAAGCATCTTCACTGACATTTTAAACCTCTCCCTGTCCAAGTCTATAACACCAACATGTTTTAAGGAGACCGCCATAGTCCTTGTGCCCAAGAACACTAAGGTAACCTGCCTAAATGACTACTGACCCGTAGCACTCACGTCTGTAGCCATGAAGTGCTTTGAAAGGCTGGTCATGGCTCACATCTACATTATTCCAGAAACCCTAGACCCACTCCAATTTACATACCGCCCTAACAGATCATGCACTCTCTATTGCACTCCACACTGCCCTTTCCCACCTAGACAAATGGAACCCCTCAATGAGAATGCTATTCATTGACCTTAGCTCAGCGGTCAACACCATAGTGCCGTCAAAGCTCATCAATAAGCTAAGGACTCTGGGGCTAAACGCCTCCCTCTGCAACTGGATCCTGGACATCCCATCAGGCTGCCCCCAGATGATAAGGGTAGGTAACAACACATCTGCCACGCTGGTCCTCCCAGGGATCCTCAGGGGCCCCTCAGGGGTGCGTGCTCAGTCCCCTCCTGTACTCCCCGTTCACTCACCGACAACGACGACACTGACCTCCTCCCTATAGGCTGAGACCTGGCTGCATGGTGCCAGGATAACAACCTCTCCCTCAACATGATCAAGACAAAGGAGATGATTGTGGACTACAGGAAAAAGAGGACCAAGCACGCCACCATTCTCATCAACGTGGCTGTAATGGAGCTGGTTGAGAGCTTCTAGTTCCTTGGTGTCCACAATCACCAACAAACTAACTAACATGGTCCAGGCACACCAAGACAGTTGTGAAGTGAGTGCAACAAAACCTATTCCCCCTCAGGAGACTGAAAGGATTTGGCATAGGTCCTCAGATCCTCAAAAAGGTTCTACAGCTGCACCATCGAGAGCATCCTGACTGGATGCATCAATGCCTGGTATGGCAACTGCTCGGCCTCCGACCGCAAGGCACTACAGAGGGTAGTGCGTATGGCCCAGTACATCACCAGGGCCAAGCTTCCTGCCATCCAAGATCTCTATACCAGGCAGTGTCAGAGGAAGGATCTAAAAATTGTCAAAGACTCCAGCCACCCTAGTCATAGACTGTTACCGTATGGCAACCGGTACCGGAGCGCCAAGTCTAGGTCCAAGAAGCTTCTAAACAGCTTCCACCCCCAAGCCATAAGACTCCTGAACATCTAATCAAATGGCTACCCAGACTATTTGCATTGTACCCCCCCCTCCTTTAACACAGCTGCTACTCGTATCATCTATGCATAGTCACTTTAATAACTCTACTTACATGTACATATTACCTCAACAGGTGCCCCCGCACATTGACTCTGTACCGGTACCCCCCCGTCTAGTCTCTCTATTGTTATTTTACTGCTGCTCTTTAATTACTCTTTACTTTTATTTCAAACTTTTTTTAAAAACTGCATTGTTGGTTAGGGGCTCGTAAGTAAGCATTTCACTGTAAAGTCTGCACCTGTTGTATTTGTCGCAAGTGACTAATAACATTTGATTTAATTTGAAGTGTCCATACCTTAATGGAGGAAATCTGGAGTGATGAACAGCGAGAGGAGGGAGATTACAGGAAGGGGGAAGAGATGGGTACAGGAGGCAGGGATGATGAGCAAAGTAGAGAAATCAGAGGAATATGAACATCACTAGTTATTCTGGTACACCTCTCCTCTGTTAGTATAGGTGAGAAGAGCTGGCTGGCGTTGGCAGTGTCGTTGTTAGCATAGCAAATACAGAGACTGGCAGGACAATACAAGGCCACATAGAGACTCATACTTGCCTTGCAGGCGCATTATAGCAGACAAGATCAAACGGGTGACAGCAGCTTTGAACCGATACATGCAGACATGCAGTTTTCCACATGCACACCATCTGAGTTATAGAGCTAATAAATAGCAGATTATCTGATTCTAAGTGGATTTTAAAACCGTGCATGTCTTTGCTAGCAAACCTTTGTTCCCATACATCCTATCATATCTGTCCCCTTAGCACGCCTTTCTCTCAGCCACGTGCTATCCCTTGGCGCCAAGATTGTTGTGCCTCCCTCCCCTGTTCCTCCCCTCCATCTCATGTGCTTTGTGGAGCAGCAGATAACCGTCACACAGTCCTAACTCAAGAGTAAATGGTTTCCCATTGTATTGTGTTGTTGTGTCGTGGGCCATTGGCTGGCCGGGGATCAATACAACTCCACTGGAGAAAAACCTCTCAAGAAATGACTATTGAGCAGAGGGGAAAACACCTGTGATATGTGGGCGTATTGGAAGATGAGGGGTTACACTTATTAATGTGAGATTCTGAGGATAACGCCAATGTCACACAAAAGGTGGGCAGAGTTTGAGCTATTTTAGTGATCCAGTCCATCTGAGCCAGGACGAGCGGACACACACCGAGGTGTGAACGAACTGCGTTAGTGATAGGGTGAGCACATCACTAGTCATACACACTCAACCTAACACAAATATTACTTGCTCTAACAGGAACTTAGAAATACCACACCGAGGGATTTACTGTGAGACTGAATAATACTCCACTACCATAGTGCAAGTATGACAACAAACCATAAGATACTGTTACAGTGAGAGAGCCACGGTGAAATCCAATACTTCAAGACAGAGCATAACATCCTGATAATGAGTGTGCTTTACTGCTTACTGTTAAAAAAGCAGCGCACGTCATCTCACAGGACAGAAAAGACAGTGACTCTAGACTTGTGTAACCCCAAACCTACAGGAAATGGCTTCTCTTGCTCTCTGTGTGCCAAACAGCTGTGGAATGCTAGAGTACCACACAGCTCCCTTCATTTTATATTTCCCATACTGAGTCCCTATAACATGCTAGCACAACCTTGCTTGAACACAACTGTGCCACACACAGAGAGCTAGAGACAAAGCGAGACAGAGAAAGACAAGGAGAGCGAGCGAGGGAGAACAAGCGCCAACATGGAGAAAGAAACGGAATGAGAGGAACTTCTTACCATGCGATATCCAAGGTCAAGCTGGTGTCAGCAATTAGATTTCTCACGACTCAAGGCAATGTGTACGCAAACACTAGAGGAGAGAGGAAATCCTAAAAGCCTTGTCCAACTGTGGCCAGAATAGTGGATCGAGAGAGAAATACAGAAAGCGAGAAATAGAATAGAAATGTCAGTAAGTGACGCCACAACAGGAAAACAGTCTTGCCTCACTCAGTTCCCAGCTACGACAGGAAAACAGCCACTGCAAGGAGAAAGGGGGGGAATGAGCGAGGGAGGTGGCTAAGCATAAGGCCACAGAAAGTCTCTCCCAACTATTAGAAAACACCCCAGTCTCTCTTTCGCTCTGTGCTTCAATTGGAGCGATGGAACAAAGCAAAAGAGCAGGAAAGAGAACAAAGAGACTGGTAAACAGTCCCTCACTGACTAAGTGACTGATGCAATAGGCCAGTCCTGAGGACGATGAAAAATGAGAAGTGAATAGAGAGTAGAGAATCAGAGCAGTTGTTTTTGGGTAAAGGTTCTGTGGACATGCCACTGACCAAACCTTTCAGAACTCAGAGCGGAAAGCAACCTTGGCTGGACTGTACTTTGCTGGTTGCTGCGGAGGCAGCCTCATTAGGAGTGAGGGAAAGAGAGAATGCTCTGTAGTGTTCCTTCAGTAGGAGAGAATGAATAGAGGGAAACTAAGGGAGAAAGAGGGAGGGCTCAATGATGGTGGGAGAGCTGTATCATGTTACTCCTCCTCTCACAGACACATAACCTTACAGGTATGGAGAGAACATGACATACTTGTTCATATCAACAACATGTCAGCCCTCTCCCACCTAACCTTCTCACTGTTCAGCTTTGCAACCATGCCTGCCTCTTCTCTAGCCTTCTCAGTGCCTATCCATCCCCCTTTCCCTCTCATGTTTCTCCCCTGAGAAACAAGAAAGCCTTCCCACCATATCTGCTCCTACCCACACTTCAGAGCGGCATTCCTCTCACCATGCCCTTTCCTCAATCTGGAGTGGCTTAAATCACAAGCTGTAGAGTCCAGTCAAGTCTCTATACCACACACACACAGAGAGAGATTCTACGACCACCTGCTAATACATTGGAATGCATTCTGTATAAAAAAGGGTTTGCGTAAGAGAGCGCACATTAGGACACTATAACCTGTTGTTTCTGCTTTGTTTTGACGTAGGCTCCTGTTGAGTGACAGCAGCTCTGTGTGTGTGTATGACCTCAGTGTTACACAGAAGACCTCCCCTCGTCTGAGCAGAGCAGGACAGCACCGAGCACAGCACCGAGCACAGCACCGAGCACAGCACCGAGCACAGCACCGAGCACAGCACCGAGCACAGCACCGAGCACAGCACCGAGCACAGCACCGAGCACAGCACCGAGCACAGCACCGAGCACAGCAGAGCACAGCACCGAGCACAGCACCGAGCACAGCGAACACAGCACCGAACACAGCACCGAGCACAGCACCGAGCACAGCACCGAACACAGCACCGAACACAGCACCGAACACAGCACCGAACACAGGCTGGAAACCCTTTCAACGCCACTGCCACTGCTTTTACATTCCGGTCAATTTCAACCCTCACCACACACGTCAGTCAACTAGCTAGCTACAACCTTCACAACTGTCAAAAGCACAGTCCCTTACAGAGAAGGCAGCATGATTCACTGAAATTAAGACAAAGAGGGAGAGAAATTTGGAGGTGGAGTGAAACAAAAGAGATAAGTTTTACCACTGGAGGTTCCATTCACTCCATCACCAGGAAGCGAGTAGAAAAGGCAATCATGCGAGAGATCAGAGTGTAAGGAGAGGAAAAAGGGATGGCTAAAGACAAGGAAGGCAGAGTGGGGGGAGGGGGAAAAGGTTGGGAGATGAAAGAGAAAGCAGTCAAAGAGCAACAGAGGAAGAGGAATGGTAGAAATAGATTACAGATCAGACTGTATGCGTGCACATACTACATAAAAAACTTGCAGGATGCTAGCTATAAAAGAGTATCTCCTTCACAACACTGCATCACAAACAGCCAACTCGAAAGAGTAGTGCTACTTTTATCTCCTCTTAAAAACAGACCGACAGACAGTGAAGATGATTCACTTTACAACAAAGATCAAAGGGGGTTGGCCAGCCAGGGTTGGTAAATGAGCAGCCATTTGTCCAAATCAATTCCCGTCTCATACACAAAGGAGACTGAAGAGCACAATATCACCCCGTAACCCACTGCTTCAGTAATCCAGGTCCTCCAGATATGCACCCAGCCAAGAGCAGAATGGCCAGTATAGAGCTGGATAACAGAAAAGCTGGCATCATACCTTAGCACTGCTCTGGGGGCCAGTACGTGCATTGCCACTAGTTGGATCCAGATAATGAAGTTGAGATCTGGCCCCAATACAGACAAAGCCGCTCGTTCAAAGTCCAGTCAGACTTGGCAGGAGTCGTTTTACTGTAAGCACAAGGTGTATTCTGGAGGCATAATCCACTGGGTTGAGTACACACACTCACAACCAAACACAAGACACATTCTGACAGGAGCTATTCATGAAGGTTAGTCAAGGTGAGCAGGGCAGGACATATAGTACTAGTCAAAAGTTCAGACACACCTACTCATTCAAGGGTTTTTATTTATTTGGACTATTTTCTACATTGTAGAATAATTGTGAAGACATTCAATCTATGAAACATATGGAATCATGTTGTAACCAAACAAATTGTTAAACAAATCAAAATACATTTTGGATTTTAGATTCTTCAAAGTAGCCACCCTTTGCCTTGACAGCTGTGCACACTCTTGGCATTCTCTCAGCCAGCTTCACCTGGAATGCTCTTGAATGAGTTCCCACATATGCTGAGCACTTGTTGCTTACTTTACCTTCACTTTGCAGTCCAACTCCTCCCAAACCATCTCAATTGGGTTGAGGTCGGGTGATTGTGGAGGCCAGGTCATCTGATGTAGCACTCCATCACTCTTCTTCTTGGTGAAATAACCCTTACACAGCCTGAAGGTGTGTTAGATCATTGTCCTGTTGAAAAACAAATGATACCATCTGGTTTTCACCTATTTGGACTGGCCTATCGCTGCAGAATGCTGTGGCAGCCATGCCGATTAAATAAATCACAGACAGTGTCACCAGCAAAGCACCCCCACACATCCTCCTCCATGCTACACGGTGAGAACCACATGTGAAGATCATCTGTTCACCTACTTTGCGTCTCAAAGACACCGTGGATGGAACCAAAAATAGCAGACCAAAGGACAGACTTCCACCGGTCTACTGTTCATTGCTCGAGTTTCTTGGCCCAAGCCAGTCTCCTCTTATTGGTGTCCTTTAGTAGTAGTTTCTTTGCAGCCTTTCGACCATGAAGGCCTGATTCACGCATTCTCCTCTATACAGTTGATGTTGAGGTGTGTCTGTTACTTCAACTATGTGAAGCATTTAATTGGGCTGCAATTTCTGGGGATGGTAACTCTAATGAACTTGTCCTCTGCAGCAGAGGTAACTCGGGGTCATCGAGGCAAAGGGTGGCTACTTTAAACAAATCCAAATATATTTGAGATTCTTCAACACTTTTTTGGTTACTACATGAAAAGTGTGTTATTTCATAGTTTTGATGCCTTCACTACTACTCTACAACGTATATAATAGTAAAAACAAAGAAAACCCTGGAATGAGTGGGTGTGTCAACTTTTTACTGGTACTTTATATGGCATCGTTATTGTTATTTTACTTTTAAAATTGTGTTTATTTAGTAAATATTTTCTTAACTCCATTTCTAGAACTGCATTGTTGGTTAAGAGCTTGTAAGTAAGCATTTCACGGTACCGGTTGTATTCGGCGCATGTGACAAATAAAATATTTGTTGATGACTCTCACAACTCCTCTCATAAAATCCCTCCTATCAGCCAACAGTTAGGCAAATCAATGGATAAATTACAGACAATGATACTTGTCATCACATCACCATACAGGCAACAACAAAAAAGCCCAGAAAAACAGGTTTGGGTAGCGCTTGGGAACCGACTGTGGCATGTTGATGCTCCACGTGGGTCGAACTAGTGTATGAAGCCAGAACCTCCTATACACTTTATAAAGGGCTTGGGGTACATTGATAAATAATGCTCTAGAATGTAATTCATAATGGGGTGATGACGGATAGCGACTTAGCCTAGCGCTCACTGTATTGTCACTGTGGTACTAGTAGGTTAAAACCCAAATCGGTCTCTCCATGTTTACAGAGCATTTCAGCTGATTGGGCTGGACCCTGTTCAAATATTAATAAGTACCCAGGCTGAAGGCTCTGGTTACGTGGGCCAGCAGTTAAGTAAGCCCAAACAGTTCTGATCAGGTTCCTCACCCTGGCCCCTGGGTCATAGAAATGGGAACAATCTATTAAATAACACATGGATGAATCCATCAATAGGAATGAACAATCAAAAGCACTCAGCACCATTTGGCATCATGACATGTACAGGATCTTCTATTAGTATCTCTGAATAAAACGACAGCACCTCATCTCTGCTGCTTTTGTTGGAAGGTGTAGTGTTTTTACAGCATGCATAATCAAAGTCCACTCTTGTTTTGTGCCCGTTTTACACTTTGAATGGTTCTGGAATGCAGTCAATGTCCAATGAAGGAGTTGAATTGGGTCCATCAACTGTAAGGAACAAATTATTAGTAGACTAGTATTCTGCTGGTTGTATGTGAGTTCACCTGTTAATTCATCTGAGATCTGTAGTCCGCAGCAAACAACCAAATCACCAAGTCCAAAGGTCACAGGTCAATCACCTTACTGTGGCCTGCCTACTTCCTGAGGAGAAACAGAAGGGGGCCAGCGAGACAGCAAGTAGAATCAGGACAGTACATATTAGACCGTGTCTGGAAACATCACTAGCGGTCGAATCCTTGCTTCTTTTGTCCGTGTTTTCTCACCTCTCTCTTTAAAGTGGATTGGAAGAGAGGATCAGATTTTTTAACTTTATTTAACATTTATATAACTAGGCAAGTCACTTGAGAACAAATTCTTATTTACAATGATGGCCTACCCTGGCCAAAATCAGACGACGCTGATCCAATTGTGCGCCGCCTTATGGGACTTCCAATTACGGCCAGATGTGATAGAGCCTGGATTCGAACCAGGGATTGTAGTGACGACTCTACACTGAGATGCTGCGCCACTCGTGAGCCCCATGAGACAACCAGTAGAATAAGACAGGACACCGGCCTAGACAGTGACGTGGAATAAGGCAGGCGCCTTGGGAGGTGAAAGGACACTCAAATGTAAGTGTACTAAAGTTTAGTGTAGGGGAATTCAGAGTCAAACAGTGACCTAGTAAAGTTGAGGGCAAGGAACTTTAGTAACCTGGATGTGCAGTACAGCTACTTTAATAGGCTTCAGCACGGGACATTCCCTCAAACCTTAGCCAAGATCACAGGACTGAAGGCTCTAATCATTACATAACCAATGTGGACCTGCCTACAGCAGACACGAGGCAAGCAGGTGACGTTACACAGGGAGACATTCTGTACCAAATGGGAATAGCTCAATACCAATCAACCAGAGGGAAGGTAAGTCAGAGAGAAAGGACAGCGAAGGAGGAGGGAGGTATATAGAGAGAGAAACCATATGGGGCATTGCAATCTTAATGTTCATCAAATGTTCAGGCGCCTCCTCTTCAAACATTAACCAGGCGTGTAGTGCTGCACCGCCTGTCGTTTGATGGCTAAATTGGCCATTAGGCCGGGGTGGAATTGATGAAACGACTCCGTGGGCTGCGTCACTGTAGTACATTTCTCAGCCGAAGGAAAACAGCCTCTAATCACAATGTGACTACAAGGTCTCTCGTGCACGGAATAATTCCCAGCCTACACACACACACACTATCCAGAAAACAAACCTATTCTCACGGTGCCCCTGTTGCTTCCACCAAACTAGACCCAAAACACACACTTAACTCCAAAATAACACCAAACCAGCAGTAACTTCAAACCTCAACCACCTGGTGAACCACTGGAGACGAGACTACCCAGCCAAGACCACATCCATCTGCTGTGTAAAGTGCTGCAGCCTCCGGTTTCACGAGGTGGAAACCTGGTTAACAGGTGGATAAACTCTCCATTTTGAGTCCACATATGTTGCTGGGCAGAACTGGGAGCCCTCTACCACTTGATGAGATTAGAGGGGATGAGAGACGTCAGGCCTGATTAATACATCACGCCTTTCTCATTACAGCTACCTTCACCTCTCCCTCACAATCTCCCTGTCTATCTTGCTAGGCCGGGGCTCAGCAGCACTTAAGCTAAATGAGGATTGGAGAGAAGACCGTTTGGTAGCTAAGGCGCAAAATAAAAACTTCAGTGAAAGCAGTGGGAGAAGGGGCAGGGTGTGATGTCTATTGGCTGCTGCTGAAAAGCTGCAGTTCCATAAACTGTAAAAGGAAGATTGTTAACAAGCCTCTGCTTATACAGTCAGACAGCACAGCTGAATAGCAGCAGCATCCTTTTCACTACACAAAAAGGTACAGTGGAGCAAAAAAGTATTTAGTCAGCCACCAATTGTGCAAGTTCTCTCACTTAAAAAGATGAGGCCTGCAATTTTCATCATAGGTACACTTCAACTATGACAGACAAAATGAGAAAAAAAAAATCCAGAAAATCACATTGTAGGATTTTTAATGAATTTATTTGCAAATTATGATGGAAAATAAGTATGTGGTCACCTACAAACAAGCAAGACTTCTGGGTCTCACAGACCTGTAACTTCTTCTTTAAGAGGCTCCTCTGTCCTTCACTCGTTACCTGTATTAATGGCACCTGTTTGAACTTGTTATCAGTATAAAAGACACCTGTCCACAACCTCAAACAGTCACACTCCAAACTCCACTATGGCCAAGACCAAAGAGCTGTCAAAGGACACCAGAAACAAAATTGTAGACCTGCACCAGGCTGGGAAGACTGAATCTGCAATAGGTAAGCAGCTTGGTTTGAAGAAATCAACTGTGGGAGCAATTATTAGGAAATGGAAGACATACAAGACCAATCTCCCTCGATCTGGGGCTCCACGCAAGATCTCACCCCGTGGGGTCAAAATGAACGATGAGCAAAAATCCCAGAACCACACCGGGGGACCTAGTGAATGACCTGCAGAGAGCTGGGACCAAAGTAACAAAGCCTACCATCAGTAACACACTACGCCGCCAGGGACTCAAATCCTACAGTGCCAGACATGTCCCCCTGCTTAAGCCAGTACATGTCCAGGCCCGTCTGAAGTTTGCTAGAGAGCATTTGGATGATCCAGAAGAAAATTGGGAGAATGTCATATGGTCAGATGAAACCAAAATATAACTTTTTGGTAAAAACTCAACTCGTTGTGTTTGGAGGACAAAGAATGCTGAGTTGCATCCAAAGAACACCATACCTACTGTGAAGCATGGGGGTGGAAACATCATGCTTTGGGGCTGTTTTTCTTCAAAGGGACCAGGACGACTGATCTGTGTAAAGGAAAGAATGAATGGGGCCATGTATTGTGAGATTTTGAGTGAAAACCTCCTTCCATCAGCAAGGGCATTGAAGATGAAACGTGGCTGGGTCTTTCAGCATGACAATGATCCCAAACACACCGCCCGGGCAACGAAGGAGTGGCTTTGTAAGAAGCATTTCAAGGTCCTGGAGTAGCCTAGCCAGTCTCCAGATCTCGACCCCATAGAAAATCTTTGGAGGAAGTTGAAAGTCTGTGTTGGCCAGCAACAGCCCCAAAATATCACTGCTCTAGAGATCTGCATGGAGGAATGGGCCAAAATACCAGCAACAGTGTGTGAAAACCTTGTGAAGACTTACAGAAAACATTTGACCTCTGTCATTGCCAACAAAGGGTATATAACAAAGTATTGAGATCAACTTTTGTTATTGACCAAATACTTATTTTCCACCATAATTTGCAAATAAATTCATAAAAAAATCCTACAATGTGATTTTCTGGATTTTTTTCCCTCATTTTGTCTGGTATAGTTGAAGTGTACCTATGATGAAAATGACAGGCCTCTCATCTTTTTTAAGTGGGAGAACTTGCACAATTGGTGACTGACTAAATACTTTGGCCCACTGTATCTTGAAAAGAGTTCCAGGAGTGCCAGTGTGCTCCAAGAGATAGTGTTGTTCTCAGTTTCCTGTGGAGAATAATCCAATGGATGCTCAACATCAATGAGCAGAAAATAGATTTAAGAAAGAAAAAAAAGCAACAACCTTTTAGGAATCTTAATCTTCATCCAAGATCAATACATGCAAATGTTTCCATAGCAGGGCAGACTATAGTGCATATGATAAGGGATTTTAACCTATAGAGGGCACTTTACATCATATGGGAAAACGGCAAAGTGGAAGTGCTGGGCAGATTACAGTGCCCTTCCCTCAGGCCTCCAGTCCAGCATCATCATGAATAATCTACTGATTAGAGTCATCATCTCTCCCAGCTCATCAGGCCCACAGGCAAAAATACACGAACACACACATAGTGATGTGATAGATAGGCAGCAGGTTGGAACGGCTAGAGTTGAGACTGATGTCTCTTATTGCTCTTTCTTCACAATTCACCACCTGTTCCCTCCACTTTTCCCTCATTCACTAACTGAATCTTCTTCAGAATGGGTCTTTGTAGTTCCATTCTTCACCCCCGGCACCACACACACACACACACCGAGGTTACCCTGACTCCAGCATTCAAAACACTTGTTTTGTGTGGACAGACCGGTATGAGAGTTGAATGGGCATCGAAAGGAGAATGACACTAAGGTCATAGTGAAACACAAAGTGGAAAAAAGGTCAGATTCCTCCTTGTTAGTTTGGGTACTGGTTTCTCTCTACACTAAAACAAGGAAGTCATTATCTTTAGGTAAGTCCCCGAGTGACTGGTACACTAAAGAACAGCAGGTTTGCACTACAACAAGCCAATGATGCTTTGCTTTTTCAAGCTCACATGTGCCAACTGGGCAAAACAGAGAGAACTATAGGAAGCTGCTTTTTTTGATTCCACAAAGGGGCTGCCTTTGCCCGCAATTATGGGCAAAACCGTGAACTAAAAGAAATATCATAACACTCTTCATACATTTTATTTTGAAATGTATTTTCAAGTAGCTATAGTTTACCCAATAGCAGTTTCTTATTTTTACATGAAGTGTATAAGGTTGGTAATCATTTTACGAGCACACGGGGTTAGTGTTGGGCCAGTAATAAAAAGATTGTAGACCTCCACAAGTCTGGAAATTGCTCCCAAGGATGAACCAAATGCCTGAAGGTACCTTGTTCATCTGTGCAAACAATAGTACACAAGACTAAACACCATGGGACCACACAGCCGTCATACCGCTCAGGAAGGAGACGCATCGTCTTCTAGAGATCAACGTACTTTGGTGCGAAAAGTTCAAATCAATCCCAGAACAGCAGCAAAGGACCTTGTAAAGATTCTGGAGGAAACATGTACAAAGGTATCTATATCCACAGTAAAACGTATCCGATAGACATAACTTGAAAGGCCGCTCAGCAAGGAAGACGTCACTGCTCCAAAACCGCCATTAAAAAAAGCCAGACTACGGTTTGCAACTGCTCATGGGGACAAAGACCGTACCTTTTGGAGAGATGTCCTCTGGTCTGATGAAACAAAAATAGAACTGTTTGGCCATAATGACCATCGTTATGTTTGGAGGAAAAAGGGGGAGGCTTGCAAACCAAAGAACACCATCCCAACCGTGAAGCACGGGGGTGGCAGAATCATGTTGTGGGGGTGCTTTGCTGCAGGAGGGACTGGTACACTTCAAAAAAATAGATGGCATCATGAGGCAGGAAAATTGTCAGATGTTTCTTCAATATATCCACATCAGTCAGGAAGTTAAAGCTTGGTCGCAAATGGGTCTTCCAAATGGACAATGACCCCGAGCATACTTCCAAACTTGTGGCAAAATGGCTTAAGGACAACAAAGTCAAGGTATTGGAGTGGCCTTCACAAAGCCTTGACATCCGTCCTATAGAAAATTTGTGGGCAGAACTGAAAAAGTGTGTGTGAGTAAGGAGGCCTACAAACCTGACTCAGTTACACCGGCTGTGTCAGGAGGAATGGGCCAACATTCACCCAACTCATTGTGGAAAGCTTGTGGAAGGCTACCCGAAACGTTTGACAATTTAAAAAGGCAATGCTACCAAATACTAATTGAGTGTATGTAAACTTCTGACCCACTAGGAATTTGATGAAAGAAATAAAAGCTGAAATAAATCCTTCTCTACTATTATTCTAACATTTCACATTCTTAAAATAAAGTGGTGATCCTAATTGACCTAAGGCAGGGAATTTTTACTAGGATTAAATGTCAGGAATTGTGAAAAACTGAGTTTAAATGTATGTAAGGTGTATGTAAACTTCATCTTCAACTGTATGTCGTAGCTAAACCATTAGATATGTCATAGCTAAACCATTACGTATGTCGTAGCATTATAATGCAGTACAATACAAATAAAAACAATTAAACCAAAATGACAATTATGACAATCGTGGCCATTTTGCATGACAATTAGTTATCCAAAACACCACTCGCCACATCCCTAACCAACAGCATGTAATGGTAAGGTAATGACAGACCTCACCAACAGCATGTAATGGTAAGGTAATGACAGACCTCACCTTGCAGTTTTATCGCGTCTCGAATTAAAGAAAATAAATCATAGCAGCTCTGTGATTGAGGCCGCTTCAATTTAGCTCAAATGCACTTAGGAACACAATTTAGCCGCTTGATAGGACGAGGTGGTGGTGGAGGAAAACCCCATGGTATAATTGAGTGCTTTGCAAGGCAGGGGGTGAGAGAGAGACACTGGAAGAGTGCGTACTGTTTTTTATGATGTGACATTTGTGCGTCAGTGGGAAGACTGGGGCCAGCCATTTATCAGTATGAGCCACTGGGGATATAAAACAGACCTCTCTTCATCTCCCTCCAACCCGGTGCTCTTTTCTCTCTCTCCACAAAACACTCAGGGTGAGTTTCTCCCCCATAGACTTTACTTGTATACGAGTGCCGGCTGAATAGCGTCACCTTCACACAAATTAAATTGTGAAATAAAAAACGGCATGTCATGCCGATGTAGCATGGAGATGAATCACCAGTCGGAAAGGAGCCCTGGGTGCATATCTTACACCCCACTCCCTCCTTCCCCCCACCACCCCCTTGAGAGAGATGCAATAAATTAGCTCCCAAAATACCCAGCCAGCCCGCCAGCCATTACAGCATGAGCCTGCAGCAGGGGCTCTAAAATAAGAACGCAAATCATCCCTATGAGGTTCTGCTCCAACCACTATTTGTCCACCTTGGCAGACAGCACGTTAATAGGCCGATTACTTAATTATTCCTGTAATCAGTCATGAAATATTAAGAGATTGTTGTTAACATGAGAAACCACAGATATTTGAACCCCGAACCTCTGGGATAGCAGTGTGCTTGGTTTAAAAAAATATCCTCAGAGACAGAACTACAGTAAGGATGCAAGTGCAGTATACCTTTACCTTTTGTCAAGAATTTCTCAACTTATTTGGAACTGACTCCACAAGGCCTTGGAGACTGGTGATGATGCGTGGGTTCAAAGCTTAGCCGAATGGGCAAGTCTACCCAATGGAGGCCAATCACTGATTGAAGAAATTATGGACTTAAGACCTATGCAGTCTAAAGTTAAATCCCAAGCCTGGTAGACCCTAATCCTTTTTGTGTAAGTAGATTTCAATAGACTTACGTTTTCAAATCTCTAGGCCTTAGCTCAGTGGGCTAAAATAGCCTTGTGACTCAAACCCCGCTCTATCACATTAACAACCAATTAGTAGCTTGTTAGTGTGGATCATACCATCCTGCCCCCTGTCCCTGGCTCATCCTGCGTCACTGTGCTTGTCAAAAACCCACCAGGGAGAGATGAACCTCCCAAGAGCGATGACCCCGTTAGGGATGGACAGACCGCTGTCACTCATCTAATCTCAAGCCAGTCTGGAGAGCTGGGTGATGTTGACAGGGATGTGAGCTCTATTCATAACAGGGCCCTGCCATGATTGACATACATCTATGACACACACGCTTATATCACAGATAAAACAGGCAAATGCACACGAATCAACAGGCAAAAAACATGTGCAAACACCGACCTCCAAGGATAAAACATGGTCCGTCACTGCAAGTAGCACAACTCTAGGCCAGAGCAAGCATAGTTACTTTAAAATATCTATGTAAATACATGTCAGTTCAACTAAAACAATAGGGATAGTTATACAGAAAAAAATATTCCACAGATAGGACCAACTGCTGAGATCAAAAAGATACATTAGATTGTGCAGCGTGGCAGGAACCAGGAACAAAGCAGGCGTCCAGAGTTGGTGTTAGAGGAACACTTGGCCCTGTGTTGTCTGATGCTTTAAGAATTGCAATTAAAACTGAAGACAGATTACTAAAGATGGAGCCAGAGATCAATATAGCCTAACCAGAATAAAGCAAACCTGTTCCTGACCCTCCTGCTGGCCTTGGCAGATTCTGATATTATGCTCCCGAAGTTAGGCTACACCAGAGGTCGGCAACCTTTCCTATTTGGAGTGCCGAGTTATCCTACCATTTCTTCTGATCTGCATGCCAGTTATGATTTTCATATGTACATTTTCATGGAACAGTTTAATTTATAATAAAGTAAAAATCAATGTAATGTGGTTAATCAAAATTCTACTTTTAGATTTGTAACTTTTATTGCCAATATGTAAAAATAGCCTACATAAATAAAAACATTGCAGTAAAAACAACATAAATACATTGCAGCCCATAGGTAGAAAATATCCTGATGAAAACAAATTTCCTATAAATCACTGGCTGCAAGGAACTTTAATCATTGTATCAATTTTGCACAAGGGATAAGTAGTAAATCAGGTAGGCCAATTTTATGACATTTCCACCAGATAAGAGCATTCCATTTTTTCCCCCTTTCATTCCGGTAATCCATATGGCTGTTGAGGGACTATTGTCCTTCTCAAATGGATGCAAAAACAGACTTTGTTAGCTTGCTGTATGAGATGAAGAAAAAAATAACTGAGAAGCTCCACAGTGATGGCCAGTTAAGACACTCAGAACTAGTATCACATCCCCAAATGGTCATATTATAGGCCTACATATGCACGCAGGCCAGATGGACTAGTCCTACTTCTATATGCATAATCAGGTGCATGTCCTTACTCAAGATAGACAGGAGCGCTCCAAACAAATGGATTGAAATAAACCAAAACTCTCACAAGTGAAGCCTAGGTTGTGCGTTCTGCAAACAACGTGTCCACTCCTACAATGACAATGGTAAGACTGCAACAATAATACAATTCAATGCAAACAAATTACTGTAACCAAACAAGCGTTGTAGATGAGATATTATGGGAATTAATGATGAATGTACTACTGGTGAGCCATACCTGCGGCCTGCACAATGGATTAGTCCACTCAGAAGGGCATGAATGCATCTCGCGTGCTAAACATTTTTCATATTTGACAATGCTCAATTTTTAAAAAACGCAATCCACCAGTCGACTAATTGAGGTCAGCCCTAAAGAACACACAAGACAATTCTGTTATTCATGCTGGAACTGAGAAACTAACAGCAGCTTACAATGCGAGAGAAGTGGTGAAACCAGAGCTAGTTTGTCCACCTGTGTGTTGACTCTTAAGACTCAGTCAGGTCCAAAAGAAAACTTTCTCCAGCACAGCACTACTAGTCTTGATTGGCGGGTGACTGACTGAACACCAAAGGACTTGTGTATTGTTCAGCGCCCTCCGGTGCTCAGGGGGGGATTTGGGAAGCAGTGTTCAGTCACAGTCGTGTTCCGGTCGACCAGACTTGCTGTGCAGGGACCATAGTCAAGTCATACCTGCTGGGAAGGCCTAGACTGAGGCTACTGCTGCTTAGCCTAACAGGAGGATCAACGAACCCAAGGCAGGCATGATGGTGGGGGTAGTCTTTAACTTCTTGGTGACAGGGGGCAGTATTTTCACATCCGGATGAAATGCATGCCCAAATTCAACTGCCTGCTACTCATCCCCAGAATTTAATATATGCATATTATTAGTAGATTTGGATAGAAAACACTCTGAAGTTTCTAAAACTGTTTGAATCATGTCTGTGAGTATAACAGAACTTATTTAGCAGGCGAAACCCAGAAGTCACTTTTTTCAATGAGTTTTCATTGGGAATCCAGATTTCTAAGGGACCTTCCTGCAGTTCCTATCGCTTCCACTGGATGTCAGTCTTTAGAAATTGGTTGAGGTTTTTCCTTTGTGTAATGAAGAAGTACGGCCATCTTGAACGAGGGTCACTTGAAGTGTACTGTTAGATAGAGGCATGTGACCAGAAAGCTAGCTACAGTTTGTTTTCCTCCTGTATTGAACACAGATCATCCAGTCTTCAATTTTATCGAATATTTACGTAAAAAAATACCTAAAGTTGTATTACAAAAGTAGTTTGAAATGTTTTGGCAAAGTTTACAGGTAACTTTTGAGATATTTTGTAGTCACGTTGCGCAAGTTGGAACCGGTGTTTTTCTGGATCAAACACACCAAATAAATGGACATTTTGGATATATATAGACAGAATTAATCGAACAAAAGGACCATTTGTGATGTTTATGGGACATATTGGAGTGCCAACAAAAGAAGCTCGTCAAAGGTAAGTCATGAATTATATTTTTATTCCTGCGTTTTGTGTCGCACCTGCAGGGTTGAAATATGCTTCTCTCTCTTTGTTTACGGAGGCGTCATCCTCAGATAATAGCATTGTTTGCTTTCGCCAAAAAGCCTTTTTGAAATCTGACATGTTGGCTGGATTCATAACAAGTGTAGCTTTAATTTGCTATCTTGCATGTGTGATTTAATGAAAGTTAGATTTTTATAGTAATTTATTTGAATTTGGCACTCTGCATTTTCCCTGGCTTTTGGAACATTTATGATAAAAACATCCTAAAGATTGATTCTATACTTAGTTTGACAAGTTTCTACGACCTGTAATATAACTTTTTGAACGATGTTCGGCTGGACCTGAACGCGCATTTGGATTTATTTACCAAATGCCCAAACAAAAGAAGCTATTTGGACATAACTGATGGACTTTAAGGAACAAATCAAACATTTACTGTCGAACTGGGATTCCTGGGAGTGCATTCTGATGAAGATCAAAGGTAAGTGAATATTTATAATGCCATTTCTGACTAATGTTGACTGCGCAACATGGCGGATATTTATTTTGGCTGGTTTGGGCTCTGAGCGCCGTACTCAGATGATGCTTTTTCCGTAAAGTTTTTTTTTCTGACACAGCGGTTGCATTAAGGAGAAGTTGATCTATATTTCCATGTATAACACATGTATTTATCAAAATGTATAATGAGTATTTCTGTAAATTCATGTGGCTCTCTGCAAAATCACTGCATGTTTCGGAACTACTGAACGTAACACGCCAATGTAAAATTCGATTTTTTTTATATAAATATGAACTTTACTGAATAAAACACACAATACATGTAACATGAAGTCCTATGAGTGTCATCTGATAAAGATCATCAAAGGTTAGTGATTCATTTTATCTCCATTTTTGCTTTGTGACTCTTCTCTTTGGCTGGAAAAATGGCTGAGTTTTTCTGTGACTTGGTGGTGACCTAACAATCGTTTGTGGAGCTTTCGCTGTAAAGCATTTTTGAAATCAGACAATTCTCATTAATCCAAGAACAGTGTCTTTAAAATGGTGCCTAATACTTGTATGTTTGAGAAATTTGATTTATGAGATTTCTGTTGATTTGTATTTGGCACCCTGCAATTTCATTGGCTGTTGGCAAGGGGTTCCAACAACAACCAAATACTGTTATCTTTTTCAAATAATTCCTTCATTAAATGAACCAAGTATCAAATGGCTAAGGTAGCTAAGTAAGATGTTTATTTATTTGTAAGGTTAAAATATTCCGTGTTCATGGGCGAGCTTGAAAGCATGAGTTTCTTGTCAATTGGGCTACTCTAAGAATATATTTTCTAACTTGGCCAGGATGGAATAGAGGAGAATCCTAACCAATTTTGAGCATCTGAGAGACAGTTTTACAACCGGGAATATGCAGCATTAGTTTCATCAACTGTGCACCAGTATCAACTGCGTGTCAGCCATTTTCAGTTCTACACAAGTGTCGGTGGAAAGTTATTTTCGGACATGGGACACGACAATGCCATTAAGACATAGCTAAATAATTAACTAGCAAGATAGCAAATTCATAACATAGTGTAGTTTGGCTGGTTATTATTTTACTTGCTGTGCAAATCTCCCCCCATGGTGCACACCATGATTTTCTCATTGCTGACCAAAAATGACCTACAACTGTGCACACAAGGCTAGGGTCGCTTTGACCTCAAAAACACATTTCACGACTGTGTGATTGAAAGACCAGTCGTGCCCGTCTACATAGGCCTACAATAATTATACTCTGATGCGCTCTGCAGAGACTGGCAGGACAGTGTGCAACACATTGGATCCGGAGAACACTGATCCAATTCTGATCGGAGTAGCCTCATTGTTTGATCTTGTGATTTTTGTGAGGCAGGTCGGCCAGGGTGAGAATTCTCTGTCCGTCTGTGAATAGGAGCCTCGAGACACTGTCCTGTGTCTGACCCAGGCAACGGGTACAACGCTTTGCATGCCATATAGAACAGACCATAAAACAACAGATGATTAAAAAGGAGTGGGAGAAGTGGCAGCTGGGGTGAGGGGCAAGGTCTCATTGGCATACTGGAGGGAAGACTTCCTGGGGCATGATTTAGTGACATGACACAGCAACCTCTTGACCTACAAGACTACGGTGAGCCTGACCATCCGCTGAACATCTAATCAAATGGCCACCCAGATTATTTGCATTGCCCCTTTTACACTGCTGCTACTCTGTTGTTATCATCTTTGCAGTCACTTTAATAACTCTACCTACATGTACAGTGGGGGAAAAAGTATTTAGTCAGCCACCAATTGTGCAAGTTCTCACACTTAAAAAGATGATGCCTGTAATTTTCAGCATAGGTACACTTCAACTATGACAGACAAAATGTGAGAAAAAAATCCAGAAAATCACATTGTAGGATTTTTTAAAAATTTATTTGCAAATTATGGTGGAAAATAAGCATTTGGTCAATAACAAAAGTTTCTCAATACTTTGTTATATACCCTTTGTTGGCAATGACAGAGGTCAAACGTTTTCTGTAAGTCTTCACAAGGTTGTCACACACTGTTGCTGGTATTTTGGCCCATTCCTCCATGCAGATCTCCTCTAGAGCAGTGATGTTTTGGGGCGGTTGCTGGGCAACACAGACTTTCAACTCCCTCCAAAGATTTTCTATGGGGTTGAGATCTGGAGATTGGCTAGGCCACTCCAGGACCTTGAAATGCTTCTTACAAAGCCACTCCTTCGTTGCCCGGGCGGTGTGTTTGGGATCATTGTCATGCTGAAAGACCCAGCCACGTTTCATCCACGTTTCACTCAAAATCTCACGATACATGGCCCGATTCATTCTTTCCTTTACACGGATCAGTCATCCTGGTCCCTTTGCAGAAAAACAGCCCCAAAGCATGATGTTTCCACCCCCATGCTTCACAGTAGGTATGGTGTTCTTTGGATGCAACTCAGCATTCTTTGTCCTCCAAACACAACGAGTTGAGTTTTTACCAAAAAGTTATATTTTGGTTTCATCTGACCATATGACATTCTCCCAATTTTCTTCTGGATCATCCAAATGCTCTCTAGCAAACTTCAGACGGGCCTGGACATGTACTGGCTTAAGCAGGGGGACACGTCTGGCACTGCAGGATTTGAGTCCCTGGCGGCGTAGTGTGTTACTGATGGTAGGCTTTGGTACTTTGGTCCCAGCAGGTCATTCACTAGGTCCCCCGGTGTGGTTCTGGGATTTTTGCTCACCGTTCATTTTGACCCCACGGGGTGAGATCTTGCGTGGAGCCCCAGATCGAGGGAGATTATCAGTGGCCTTGTATGTCTTCCATTTCCTAATAATTGCTCCCAGTTGATTTCTTCAAACCAAGCTGCTTACCTATTGCAGATTCAGTCTTCCCAGCCTGGTGCAGGTCTACAATTTTGTTTCTGGTGTCCTTTGACAGCTCTTTGGTCTTGGCCATAGTGCAGTTTGGAGTGTGACTGTTTGAGGTTGTAGCCAGGTGTCTTTTATACTGATAACAAGTTCAAACAGGTGCCATTAATACAGGTAATGAGTGGAGGACAGAGGAGCCTCTTAAAGAAGAAGTTACAGGTCTGTGAGAGCCAGAAATCTTGCTTGTTTGTAGGTGACCAAATACTTGTTTTCCACCATAATTTGCAAAGAAATTCAAAAAAATCCTACAATGTGATTTTCTGGATTTTTCCTGCTCATTTTGTCTGTCATAGTTGAAGTGTACCTATGATGAAAATTACAGGCCTCTCATCTTTTTAAGTTTAACCCTCCGCAAGGCTATCAAACAAGCTAAGCGCCAGTACAGAGACAAAGTAGAATCTCAATTCAACGGCTCAGACACAAGAGGTATGTGGCAGGGTCTACAGTCAATCACGGACTACAGGAAGAAACCCAGCCCAGTCACGGACCAGGATGTCTTGCTCCCAGGCAGACTAAATAACTTTTTTGCCCGCTTTGAGGACAATACAGTGCCACTGACACGGCCTGCAACGGAAACATGCGGTCTCTCCTTCACTGCAGCCGAAGTGAGTAAGACATTTAAACGTGTTAACCCTCGCAAGGCTGCAGGCCCAGACGGCATCCCCAGCCGCGCCCTCAGAGCATGCGCAGACCAGCTGGCCGGTGTGTTTACGGACATAATCAATCCCTATACCAGTCTGCTGTTCCCACATGCTTCAAGAGGGCCACCATTGTTCCTGTTCCCAAGAAAGCTAAGGTAACTGAGCTAAACGACTACCGCCCCGTAGCACTCACATCCGTCATCATGAAGTGCTTTGAGAGACTAGTCAAGGACCATATCACCTCCACCCTACCTGACACCCTTGACCCACTCCAATTTGCTTACCGCCCAAATAGGTCCACAGACGATGCAATCTCAACCACACTGCACACTGCCCTAACCCATCTGGACAAGAGGAATACCTATGTGAGAATGCTGTTCATCGACTACAGCTCGGCATTCAACACCATAGTACCCTCCAAGCTCGTCATCAAGCTCGAGACCCTGGGTCTCGACCCCGCCCTGTGCAACTGGGTACTGGACTTCCTGACGGGCCGCCCCCAGGTGGTGAGGGTAGGCAACAACATCTCCTCCCCGCTGATCCTCAACACTGGGGCCCCACAAGGGTGCGTTCTGAGCCCTCTCCTGTACTCCCTGTTCACCCACGACTGCGTGGCCATGCACGCCTCCAACTCAATCATCAAGTTTGCGGACGACACAACAGTGGTAGGCTTGATTACCAACAACGACGAGACGGCCTACAGGGAGGAGGTGAGGGCCCTCGGAGTGTGGTGTCAGGAAAATAACCTCACACTCAACGTCAACAAAACTAAGGAGATGATTGTGGACTTCAGGAAACAGCAGAGGGAACACCCCCATCCACATCGATGGAACAGTAGTGGAGAGGGTAGCAAGTTTTAAGTTCCTCGGCATACACATCACAGACAAACTGAATTGGTCCACTCACACAGACAGCATCATGAGGAAGGCACAGCAGCGCCTCTTCAACCTCAGGAGGCTGAAGAAATTCGGCTTGTCACCAAAAGCACTCTACAAACTTCTACAGATGCACAATCGAGAGCATCCTGGCGGGCTGTATCACCGCCTGGTATGGAAACTGCACCGCCCTCAACCGTTCCAGAGGGTAGTGAGGTCTGCACAACGCATCACCGGGGCAAACTATACACCACCCGATGCTACAGGAAGGCCATTAAGATCATCAAGGACATCAACCACCCGAGCCACTGCCTGTTCACCCCGCTGCCATCCAGAAGGCGAGGTCAGTACAGGTGCATCAAAGCTGGGACCGAGAGACTGAAAAACAGCTTCTATCTCAAGGCCATCAGACTGTTAAACAGCCACCACTAACATTGAGTGGCTACTGCCAACACACTGTCAATGACACTGACTCTACTCCAGCCACTTTAATCATGGGAATTGATGGGAAATTATGTAAATATATCACTAGCCACTTTAAACAATGCTACCTTATATAATGTTACTTACCCTACATTGTTCATCTCATATGCTGTACTCTATATCATCGACTGCATCCTTATGTAATACATGTATCACTAGCCACTTTAACTATGCCACTTGGTTTACATACTTATCTCATATGTATATACTGTACTCGATATCATCTACTGTATCTTGCCTATGCTGCTCTGTACCATCACTCATTCATATATCCTTATGTACATATTCTTTATCCCCTTACACTGTGTATGACAGTAGTTTTTTTTGGAATTGTTAGTTAGATTACTTGCTCGTTATTACTGCATTGTCGGAACTAGAAGCACAAGCATTTCGCTACACTCGCATTAACATCTGCTAACCATGTGTATGTGACAAATAAAATTTGATTTGATTTGATTTAGAAGTTGCACCATTGGTGGCTGACTAAATAATTGTTTGCCCCACTGAACTTATTACCTCAACTAACTGGTGCCCCCACATATTGACTCTGTACCCCCCGTATATAGTCTCAGTATTGTTATTTTACTGCTGCTCTTTAATTACTTGTTGCTTTTATTTCTTTTTCTTCTTTTTTTTTACTGCATTGTTGGTTAGGGGCTCGTAAGTAAGCATTTCACTGTAAAGTCTACTACACCTGTTGTATTCAGCATTTCACTGTAAAGTCTACTACACCTGTTGTATTCAGCATTTCACTGTAAAGTCTACTACACCTGTTGTATTCAGCATTTCACTGTAAAGTCTACTACACCTGTTGTATTCAGCATTTCACTGTAAAGTCTACTACACCTGTTGTATTCAGCATTTCACTGTAAAGTCTACTACACCTGTTGTATTCAGCATTTCACTGTAATGTCTACTACACCTGTTGCATTCAGCATTTCACTGTAATGTCTACTACACCTGTTGCATTCAGCATTTCACTGAAAAGTCTACACCTGTTGTATTCAGATCACGTGACTAATAACATTTTATTTTATCTTAACAAAACTGAAAGACCAACCTGGTGGGAAAACCCAATAAATGCCATACATGATGATTAGAACTTCACTAAACTCCAATCCTTTCAGATCTAGGTCACGTGGGGCCAGGGGATTGATCTGAACAACACGTGACAGAAAAAAACAGATGTTTAACTTGGGACAGTGCTTTGTGTTAGAGTTGGCTGAACCCAAGTGGTCCTTCATGCTACTCTATCTAATGCAAATGAGAAATGTGATGAGCTGTCACTTCAAGACAGGAGAGGAATCACATATTTCTCAAAGTTCCCAGGGCCAACATCTGCTCTTGCTCACTCTCTAGTTATCATTGTTACAATCGCTCATTAAATCAACCATTTTCTTGTTATCTTTATAAGCAGCTACTCGTGATAAAAGAACAAGTTTAGAAGTGCCCGGCTCAAACTAATATATATATATATATATATATACATACACACACACACACACACACATACATACATACATTACACACACACTGCTCAAAAAAATAAAAGGGAACACTAAAATAACACATCCTAGATCTGAATGAATTAAATATTCTTATTAAATACTTTTTTCTTTACATAGTTGAATGTGCTGACAACAAAAATCACAACAATTATCAATGGAAATCAAATGTATCAACCCATGGAGGCCTGGATTTGGAGTCACACTCAAAATTAAAGTGGAAAACCACACTACAGGCTGATCTAACTTTGATGTAATGTCCTTAAAACAAGTCAAAATGAGGCTCAGTAGTGTGCGTGTGGCCTCCACGTGCCTGTATGACCTACCTACAATGCCTGGGCATGCTTCTGATGAAGTGGCGGATGGTCTCCTGAGGGATCTCCTCCCAGACCTGGACTAAAGCATCCGCCAACTCCTGGACAGTCTGTGAAGCAACGTGGCGTTGGTGGATGGAGCGAGACATGATGTCCCAGATGTGCTCAATTGGATTCAGGTCTGGGGAACGGGCGGGCCAGTCCATAGCATCAATGCCTTCCTCTTGCAGGAACTGCTGACACACTCCAGCCACATGAGGTCTAGCATTGTCTTGCATTAGGAGGAACCCAGGGCCAACCGCACCAGCATATGGTCTCACACGGGGTCTGAGGATCTCATCTCGGTACCTAATGGCAGTCAGGCTACCTCTGGCGAGCACATGGAGGGCTGTGCGGCTCCCCAAAGAAATGACACCCCACACCATGACTGACCCACCGCCAAACCGGTCATGCTGGAGGATGTTGCAGGCAGCAGAATGTTCTCCACGGTGTCTCATGTGCTCAGTGTGAACCTGCTTTCATTTGTGAAGAGCACAGGGCGCCAGTGGCGAATTTGCCAATCTTGGTGTTCTCTGGCAAATGCCAAACGTCCTGCACGGTGTTGGGCTGTAAGCACAACCCTCACCTGTGGACGTCGGGCCCTCATACCACCCTCATGGAGTCTGTTTCTGACCGTTTGAGCAGTCACATGCACATTTATGGCCTGTTGGAGGTAATTTTGCAGGGCTCTGGCGGTGCTCCTCCTTGCAAAAAGGCAGAGGTAGCGGTCCGGCTGCTGGGTTGTTGCCCTCCTACGACCTCCTTCACGTCTCCTGATGTACGGCCTGTCTCCTGGTAGCGCCTCCATGCTCTGGACACTACGCTGACAGACACAGCAAACCTTATAGGCTAATTGCCACCTGTTGTCTATTCCATTTGCACAACAGTATGTGAAATGTAATGTCAATCAGTGTTGCTTCCTAAGTGGACAGTTTGATTTCACAGAAGTGTGATTGACTTGGAGTTACATTGTGTTGTTTAAGTGTTCCCTTGCAATCGGAGACTTTTTGAAGAATTCTCTCTCACTGCCAGATCCATTTTTCCCCAATCTTACTCCCATGTCGCCGCATTCCATCAGTCTCCCCCTCTTTTATTGATCCCTGTCTCCCTCCATCGCCGTCTCCCCTTCTCCCTCCATCCCCTTCTCCCTCCATCCCCTTCTCCCTCCATCCCTCTCGCTTTGTCTCAGTCCATTTCCCTGTATCCATCTCTCCACTCGTCTAACTGTGCTTTCCTGCCCTCTCCTCCTTTAGATCAGACTCATGCTGATTTGGGGGTGAACATGCCGTACATCAAGATTAACATCAAAGAGCCTGCCGACTGACTTATACACAATTATCGGAATACAAATGTGAATAGATATGTAATTGGTCTCATTTTAGAATATCTAGGACCAGAAAGATGAACAATGCACTTGGATTGCCATCCTACTCTTCACAAATATCGATGGTTACCAGAACCAACGTACCAATATAGACATGAATACGTGCTCACAGCAGTCAATATGCTGTTGTGTGCATGTGTAGGGTACCATAGCTTCAGCATGCATGTTCAGTACTGCAGAACTCCAGAAATGTGTGGGTGCAAGTCTCTGAGGAGCGTCTCTCACCCTCAGATCTGGAAAAGAGATGAATGACTGTTCTGCTACATCTCTCCTCCACTATGGAGAGAGGTATCCATCGCCTGTAAGTGTGGTGTGTGGGGATGTGGTCTGCGTGTGTAGGGGGGCACAAGTTCAGGCATAGGGACTCAGATCACCACATCAAGTTAAGTACATTGAAATGCCATTCTTGCTATATCAATGTAGTACTAAAAATAACAAGGTAGAATAAAAACACAAAAATAACACTAGAAAGAAGCCCCACTCAGGTGCCAGT
This sequence comes from Oncorhynchus tshawytscha, assembly GCF_018296145.1. NCBI lineage: Eukaryota > Metazoa > Chordata > Actinopteri > Salmoniformes > Salmonidae > Oncorhynchus > Oncorhynchus tshawytscha. Next base: position 74,306,155 of record NC_056441.1, read on the forward strand.
TAATTAGGTACAGCACCTGTCCAGGAAAATGGTTAGCTCCTACAGACAGTGAGTCACGTTGCCGTAGCTTACTATATAAAACAGGGAAATAACGGTGCAGTACAACAGTGGTGTGCAGAACGGCATCTCGGAACGCACAACTCGGTGTCTGCTGCAATAGCCCATCCATGACAAAGACCGACCCCACACCGGGTTCCACTCCTATCAGATAAAATCAAGAAGCAGCTCCAGTGGGCACGCAATCACCAACACCGGACAAATTAAGGAGTGGAAAAACATTGCCTTGGCTGACAAATCCCGGTTCCTGATGTGTCATGCTGGCGGCAGTCAGGATTTGGTGTAAGCAGTCCATGGCCACATCCTGCCTGTTGTCAACAATATAGGCTGGTGGCGGTGGTGTAGTGTGGGGAAGTAGCAGCAGGGTAAATGATGATTGTATGCGAGTGTGTGTAGCCAGTATAAATGTGTGTGCATGTTGGAGTGTCAGTGTGTGAGAGTGTAGAGTCCTGTGAGTGTGTAGCCAGTATAAATGTGTGTGCATGTTGTGTGTGTTGGAGTGTCAGTGTGTGAGAGTGTAGAGTCCTGTGAGTGTGCATAGAGAAATACCACATACCACTCAAATACCACTCAAAAACAACCAGAGGTCACACACAACCTTCCAGTTTGACAGCTTACCCTGGCAACTAAGTTCAACAACTGGTTGTTTAGACCGTTGCTTCTTTACATAATGGTCATGCTGTCTGATTATAACCTTCATTTACATGAAATTGGACATAGCAGATTACAGAAAACAAAATGCACGCAAACCTGTTGTCATCGTTATTATCACAGGACACAAGTGACATCAGTAAGAGTAGCCTACAACTATAGTACAAAAGTGGCTTTGAAAAATCTATTATCTTTGTAACCGAATCTCTTTCGCTCGCACACACACTAATGGTGCAGACCAAGCGAGTTAGTCCAAAACAGATTAAAATGCCTGTGGGCAGTAAATGAACATGGGAGTCATGCCACAACTTGAGCAATTAAATTAAGGCTACTACAGTAATTATATATTACACTGTGGGAACAAGGCCTTTAAATTGTCCCGCTGTCCCCCTTACAGCCCAGTGTGTCATTCAGTGACCTATCACTTTGAATGAGATTTCTAAACATTACCATTTGACTGACTCAGCAGTGTGTGTGAGGGGAGGGAGGGACAGGGGGCTACAGGACACACAGGCATGGCCGATGGGACTAGTGCTAGTGTGTCACGACTCTGGACAGCTGCTGGCTGACGCAGCACTGTTGGTTTGTGTGGAGATTAAAATGCATTCATCACCTCCATCATGATCCCACAGGCTCTGAGCAAGGTGGAGCGGAGGAACTACTGCATGCCGTTCCTCCTGGACCGTGGGTATCCCTTTTGAGCTCCGAATGAACAGACGGATGGAAGAGGATGTGAAATGATTTGTGCTGTTCTGATAACATTAATGTTCCTGGAAGCTATGTTCCCAAGATGGTGATCAACATGAGTAGCATGCACCTGTCAGAGGGAGAATTGAATGTTCATTTCTCTACCATAAGCTGCTTCCAAAATCATTTTAGAGGATTTGGCAGCACGTCCAACTGGCTTCACAACCACGTGTATGGAGTCATGTGGGCAAGCCGTTTGCTGATGTCAACGTTGTTAACAGCAGCCCATGGTAGCAGTGGGGTTATGGTATGAGCAGGCATAAACTATGGACAACGAATACAATTGCATTTTATCGATGGCAGTTTGAATGCACAAAAAGGTATCTGTATTCCCAGTCGTGAATTCCATAGATTAAGGACTAATGAACCCATTTAAATTGTTCTGCCTGCGGATAAGGAACCCCGACCTGTTCACTAGACGTGCTGCTTGTCCCGGACCTGTAGTTTGTCGTCTCTCTCTCTCACACACACTTTGGCCATGTACTATAATAGTTGCCTCCCAGCACAGCCAGAAGAGGACTGGCCACCCATCAGAGCCTGGTTCCTCTCTAGGTTCCTGCCTTTCTAGGGAGTTTTTCCTAGCCACCGTGCTTCTACATCTGCATTGCTTGCTGTTTGGTGTTTTAGGCTGGGTTTCTGTACAGCACTGTGTGACATCGGCTTTAGTATTTATAAAGCCCCTTTTAAAATTTAATTGATTGATCTATTTCAATTGACATTTCCTCATATGAACTGTAACTCCGTAAAATCAATGAAATTGTTGTGTTTATATTTTTGTTCCGTGTATATTCTGTATGTCACCACAGTGGTTTGTTGGGAAGACTGATTTCTGCTCAACGAGAGGACTGTCACACGCCAGTCATTTGCAACCTCATTTGTCACAATAAATTACCTAAATATCACAGCAGCAATAGAGTTGTCATAGCGATAACCGCATGCATCAAAGTAGCTCAGAAACGTTGCTTCTTCTGCGTCATAAACTCCTAGAGTCAGTCCCTGAATGCAGTTTTAGCATCTTTCCCCCTCTGTGACAGAAACATGGAAGCTGAAACAAGCTGCCAACGCCTCTCAGGATGGCCCTGAGCCACACCAGCCCCCCACTGAGACTCAGAGGGGGCAGCATAACCTGATTCATGGTCACATAACCTGCTCACAACAACATTAGGGTGTCCTGTCAGTGTCAGCACAGCTAGCTTACTTTGTGGTAGGGTACAGTGAAAACAATATAGCTATCAACATTAGCACCAGTTGACAGAGTGTGAAGCAGGATTGTGACAGGGTAGGCAATTCTGTTTCCCTCAACACACCACCACTCCATTGAACACACACTTAGGAAGCACGGACCCCGTGTGATGTTTATTGCAATACAGTAGTCACATGCACACCCTGTTTGTACTGCATGTGACAGTAGGCTATGCAACAAACACCACAATATAAACTGGTTACATTATAGTGTATTCACGGGTGGTGTGCTGAGAGGTGTTCCATCACAGTCTTTCTTCCAGGATCTAGCACACGCTCTCAAATTAAGTCTACCACTCACTGGCTGTCCTTAGAAGCAGTCTAAAAGACAAGACAGATGTGTTCCGCAAACTGTGCTTTTACTTAACGCACTCCATACACATATGACATCCTTTAAGGGGGTCAAAGGGTTTACAGACAGCTCATTATTAGTTCATATGTAGTTTAAGGTGAATCCACACAGATGGACAAAGAAACTCAAAGCCCATTGTGTAGGTCTAGAAATCATCCTCCTTTGCTCTGATCCAAGCTATCCTGATTTCTGAGGTCAATCCTCAGACCAAGAGTAGACATTCTGCCCATTTGTTTTTATTAGGATCCCCATTAGCCAATGGCAACAGCTAGTCTTAAAGGGGTCCGAAACAATGAAAAATACATTAATTTACATATATTTTAAAACATTAACACGTATGTGTTACTGATAGATGCACAATGCGTCAGTACATACACACAACAAGTAGGTCACATGGGGGAGAAGCGTGCCATGAGGTGAAGCATTGTTCGTTTTTTGAAACCAGGTTTGCTGTTCACTTGCAGTAGTTAAGATGGAAGGGAATTAAATGCAATAATGGCTCTGTATAATACTATGTTCCCTTGAATTTGTTCTGGACCTGGGGACTGTGAAAAGTGTGTGTGTATCAGTGCTGTGTACAAGTTTACTATTCAAACTATTTGGAATTTCCTACACATGAATGTTTCTTATAAAATCAAGAAGTGATGCAGTCAGTCTCTCCTCAACTCTTTGCCAAGAGAGACTGGCAGCATAGTATTTATATCAGCCCTCTGATTACAATGAAAAGCTAAATGTGAAACTCTGTTTTGGGCTAGCAGCAGCCTTAACTAGGTACTTCTTTGCAGCACTAGACCATGTGACTGGACAATAATCAAGATAAAACTAGTCAAGTTTTAGGACTTGCTTTGTGGAGTGTGATGTCAAATAAGCAGAGAATCTATATCACGGACAGACCTCTACACAGATTTACAACCATTGAAGGACTGACCCCAATTAGTCGACTGGTCGATTGTTTGGTTTATCGAGAGAGACACAGCACCCGTCAGAAGTTTGGACACACCTACTCATTCAAGGGTTTCTTTATTTTTACTGTTTTCTACATTGTAGAATAATATTGAAGACATCAAAACTATAAAATAACACATATGGAATCATGTCGTAACCAAAACAAAAAAAACAGTTCAATCAAAATACATTTGAGATTCTTCAAAATAGTCACCCTTTGCCTTGATGACAGCTTTGCACACTCTTGGCAATCTCTCAACCAGCATCATGAGGAAGTCACTTGGAATGCATTTTAATTAACAGGTGTGCCTTGTCAAAAGTTAATTTGTGGAATTTCTTTCCTTGTTAATGCTTTTGAGCCAATCAGTTGTGATGTGCCAATGTACAGATGGTATACAGAAGATAGCCCTATTTGGTAAAAGACCAAGTCCCTATTATGTCAAGAACAGCTTAAATAAGCAAAGTGAAACAGTCCATCGTTACTTTAAGACATGGTCAGTGAATCTAGAGAATTTCAAGAACTTTCTTCAAGTGCAGTCGCAAAAACCATCAAGCACTATGATGAAACAGGCTCTCATGAGGACCGCCACAGGAAAATAAGGCCCAGAGTTACCTCTGCTGCAGAGGATAAGTTCATTAGAGTTACCAGCCTCACAAATTTCAGCCCAAATAAATTATTCACAGAGTTCAAGTAACAGACATCTCAACATCAATTGCTCAGAGGAGACTGCATGAAATCAGGCCTTCATGGTCAAATTGCTGCAAAGAAACAACTACTAAAAGGACACCAATAAGAAGAAGAGACTTGCTTGGGCCAAGAAACATGAGCAATGGACGTTAGACCGGTGGAAATCTGTCCTTTGATGTCCTCTAATGAGACCAATAGAGATATTTGGTTCCAACCGCTGTGTCTTTGTGAGACGCAGAGTTGGTGAATGGATGATCTATGCATGTGTGGTTCCCACTGTGAAGCATGGAGGAGAAGGTGTGATGGGTCTTTGCTGGTGACACGGTCTGTGATTTATTTAGAATTCAAGGCACACTTAACCAGCATGGCTACCACAGTATTCTGCAGCGATTACACCATCCCATCTGGTTTGCGCTTAGTAGGACCATCATTTGATTTTCAACAGGACAATGACCCAACACACCTCCAGGCTGTGTAGGCTATTTGACCAAGAAAGAGAGAGTGATGAGTGCTGCATCAGATGACCTGACCTCCACAATCATCCGACCTCAACCCAATTGAGATGGTTTGGGATGAGTTGGACCGCAGAGTGAAGGAAAAGCAGCCAACAAGTGCTTAGCATATGTGGGAACTCCTTCAAGACTGTTGGAAAAACATTCCAGGTGAAACTGGTTGAGGTAATGCCAAGAGTGTGCATCAAGGCAACGGGTGGCTACTTTGAAGAATTTTTCATATATTTAACACTTTTTTGGTTACTACATGATTCCATTTGTTATTTCATAGTTTTGATGTCTTTACTATTATTCTACAATGTAAAAAGATGTACAAAAAATAAAGAAAAACCCTTGAATGAGTAGGTGTGTCCAAACTTGTAACTGGTACTAATATATCATTTTTTAAATGGCACACGAGACACCTGTTTGATTCACGTCCATCTCAGTGAACTAATTACTTGCAGAGGCCTAGACTAATCCATTGAGGCAGTGGGGATGGCACAGTCCAAGAAGAAGGGGAGTGTGGCTAAGATGCACGTCTCTCCAGAATGCACTCTTCCGTTAATTTGTGAAAATTCATTGCTTTCACAACTTCATTGTGTGAATTGTTTGCATTTGATTGTTAAGGTCTATCAATTCCCCATTACATCTCACAAGTAGTACATTTACCGTTAATTCCGAACCTACAATGTTTGTTTGGTTACAGTACTTTCTGTTAATGCATTCAATATATTATTATTCCAGTCTTTTACCATTCTCATTGCCGGAGTGGGCATGTTGTTTGCAGAGAACACAACCTATGCTTGTGAGAAACAAGTTTTGGTTCATTTAATTACATTCACAAGTTTTGTCAATTTAGTCATGTGAGGTGATGAGGTGATGACACGCGCCCGATTACACAGAGGTAGGCCTATAGGTTTCCTGGCCTGCGCGCAATTGTAGGCATATAAATGTTTAAAACGCACTACCACTAATGAGCTATGGAGCTTCTCAAAGTAATGTTTTCACCTCAAACAGCAAGCAAACAAAGTCTGTTTTTACATCCATTGAGAATGACAATAATTCCTAAATGTATTTTTTTTTTTTGGGGGGGAATCAAGCTCTTTCCCTTTTGATAACCACTCAGCATGAATAGGGAAAAATGTAATGCTCTGATCCAGTGGAAATGTCATAGAATAGGCCTACCTGATGACCCCTTACCCTGTGTGTGTCCCGAGCTCACTGGCACAGGAAACTGAGGGTCCAGAATGTTAACCAATGTTGCAAGTTTACTAGCACAAGCTTAATCAAACAGTGTGCTTAAAGCATCAGACAAGCTCAATACATATAGTTGATTTTATTAAAACACAGACACACCCTATGTGGAAAAATACCCATTTAAACATTTCAACCAAACGATTGGTCAAAAGAACAGATTACTTTCAGTTGACCGAGATTGTCAACATATTGATTCAATGGTTTAGGACTGTCCTTGACTAAAAACAATCTAAAGTAAAAGCAAGTAATTTAGTCTAAAAAGCCTCACCATTCATTACCAGATTCAAAGGTCTAGAACTTAGGAATGATTTGTACCAAATACATTGCTCTTAGTTTTAGAGATGTTCAGGACTAGTTTATTACTGGCCACCCATCCTAAAACTGACAGCAACTTTTACAGTGATTCACTAGCTGTGGTTGTTGGTTTGAAATTAAATATATGTTCGTTTTTTATTTTGAGTGTTGGACTACACTGTACTAAAATTATTCATTATTTTAACATTTAATATGTGCAAATCAGATCTAGTTGTTTAAAACATATAATATGATATAATGACTATTTATAGCATTGAATCATTACCGTACATGGACAAAGGCTTTCTTTAATGTCAGCAGCTTTCTTTAATGCCAGTGGCAGGTCATTGGTAAAAATAGAAAAGAGTAGAGGGCCTAGAGAGATGCCCCGCACACCACACTTCCCATGTTTAACATTAGAGAAGCTTCCATTAAAGAAAACCCAATGTTCTATTAGATAGCTCTGAATCCAGGATATAGCAATCTGAGGTTGAAAAACCATAACAGGTTATGGTCAATAATATCAAAGGCGGCACTGAAATCTAACAGTACAGATCCTACAATCCAAACACACCAAAAAAGTTGTGAAGAGGGCACGACAACCCATTTTCCCCTTCGGGAGACTGAAAAGATTTGGCATGGGTCCCCAGATCCTCAAAAGGTTCTACAGCTGCATTATCGAGAGTATCCTGACCAGTTGCAACACCACTCGGCATCTGACCGTAAGGCATTAGAGGGTAGTGCACACAGCCCAGGACATCACTGAAACAAGCATCCTGCCATCAAGGACCTGTATAGTAGGCAGTGTCAGAGGAAGGCCCAAAAATTGTGACTCCAGTCACCCAAGTCATAGACTGTTCTCTGCTAGCGCACGGCAAGCTGTACCAGAGCACCAAGTCTAGGTCCAAATGGCTCCTTAACAGCTTCTACCCCCAAGCCATCAGACTGCTGAACAATTAATGAAACGGCCAAGCGGACTATTTACATTGACCCCCCTCTTTTGTTTTTACACAGGTCCTACTCTGTTTATTATCTATGTATATAGTCACTTTACCCCTACCTACATGTACAAATTACCTCGACTAACCTGTACACCCGCACATTGACTCTGTACCGGCACAAAGCCTCGCTGTTGTTATTTTGTGGTACTTTTTATTTTGTAAATATGTTCTTAACTCTATTTCTTGAACTGCATTGTTAGTTAAAGGCTTGCAAGTAAGCATTTCACAGTAAGGTGAACAACACCTGTTGTTTTCAGAGCATGTGACAAATAAAATGTGATATTATAAATGCATTTCAACCAATCATTAGTCATTTGTGTCAGTGCAGTAAATGTTGAGTGCTCTTCTCTATAAGCATGCTAAAAGTCTTAATTTGTTCACATAGAAATAGCTTGTGTGTTTGGTCAACAACAACTTCCAACAGTGTGCCTATTCCAGCTCTGCATCGGTGTGGTCATGATGCACTATGGATGTCGCCCATCTAGGTGGCTATAGGGTTCATAGGTCACTTGACATGACTGAGGTTGTGGGTTCAAACCCCAGATGTTAATAATTGAGTGTGCGGGCTGTGAATGGTTCTATACTAGGAACTATCTGAATACTTCCCATGGGATCATTCATTGATTGGGCCTATACAACAGCCAAAAACTGGTAATGATTTTCCATATAAATGGGTTATTGTAGGCCTAGTCAGAAGAGTAAGCAAGGCCTACTCTGGTGACAAAGAGGTTTAATGTACCATCCACTAAGACGCATTAAGGAAAGAAAAGAACATCAATATGATAACTGGCTCTTTAGGTCCATCCCACGGTAATCCCGTCACACTTCATCTGGACAGTGTTCCTGCCCCGGAAGGGCCAGGTCAGGCAGATGGTGTGGTTACTGTCCCTCCAGGAGATAAGGCATTTACCATTTAAAAATGACCAATAAACTGCAACAGATCCACTTGAATAGGCGTCCGTTTTGGTAAACCTACCCCCTAACCTAACCTAAATTCAGCTGTGACAATAGGAAACTGCCCAAAGCAGGGTATCAAATAGCAAGCCGACATGCAAATTCTGCAAAGGAGTAGACTACAATACAGTGGGCTAATACTTAATAAAGCAAAAAAGTGTTTTCCTGATGTAATTAATAACCATTACGGTGGCCTACTCCGTGTCCCAGTTTTCGACAGAATTAAATCCTGAATATTCTACATGTTGTCAACAACGTATTTTGGGTGAAATTATGTTTATTTGCTTGTAGCCACTCAGAACCTTTTCAGAATATCGTTTCGAAAACATTCGAATCATAATAAGTTTATTAATATTTTGTCATTATTTCCCAAGCTCTTGTAAACGGTGGGATGAATTAATTGTAAAATAAATAAATGTAATTACAAGTAAATGCCAAAGACAAGTTATGCTTCTCAAGTTACCAAACCTCGCTTCCCAGTCGACGTAATTTTATTTCAATAAAGTCCTAAATTAGCCTTCTCGTGCGAATGGCTTATTGAGTTGCTGCAGCTTCATAAAAACAACATGTACAACAAACATACCAACCCAGTGCGACAGAGTTGTAAACGCTGCCAAGTTTTCTAAACGTCAACAATAGAGAGCATATTGAACAACACTATCGAATGTGTTCAAACATTATTATATTCGACGGGGAAAAAATGAAAGCAGGCAAGACATATTTTTACTTACGTTCCAATGTAGCCAAAAGCCTCGCCTCGCGACCGACAAAAGCCCTCACGACGCCAAGTTCTCTCCTTGAGCACAAAAAAACGTTGGACTTTTTTTTCTATTACGCGTCGAAGATAATCATTTTATTTCACCCAAGCCGCACTAACTTTACTCTTCTGTGCTGTTTTATCGGCGAATTCTCTCTATCTACCGATACGGGAATTCACGACGGGCGGCTTCTTTGTTCCGCGAGCCATTCCGTGGAAATCACCGTTCATGTGTCGCTGATACGCACTGATTGGCCAAGTCGCTCGAGGGATAGGATCCGCAATAGGTGATGGCTAGGGCAACAGCAGAGCCATTTCTTTCCGCAGTCCTAAAGTCAGCCCATTTTTCGTGGCGAGGATATAATAATTCGACTAGCTAGTTTTGCTCACAACACTGACCTCGGGGAGTGAAGAAGTATCCTAGTCTAAATTTGAAATGACCTTTTCTATGCAACTAGCCTAAATGTTACTAAATAGCATAGGCCTACATTGCCCAATATTGGACCAAAGGAGCCTAACGTTACTCCTTAGTCCAAATACGTTACATGTTCTGTATAAGGGAACTATACAGTCACCTCTCATGGCAGACCTCGTGGATCTGTTGCCGTGGGTTTGGGTTTTATGTTTGACAAAAGTAAAAAGTGGAGGGGGAGCCAGGCCATTCAGGATCTTAAATACAAGACGTGTTGCTATATTGCGCAATATTTCCCCAACTCGGGAGCTTATGTTTTCTGAGGATGTAACAGTGATTATGGCTATTGGCTTTCTATCAAGCACCTTGAGAACCTGATTGTAGACAGACTGACTGGGCTTTAATGTTGTCACTGTTGTGGTCAGCAAGCTTGGGCTTGTCCAACTAGTCTAGTGGTGTGGGGGCCAGTATGTTAAGTGGGGACCTCGGATGGGGTACCCCTCCTGTCTCAGCCAATGCATTGAAGTTCAGTTTGGCTACCTCTGTAGTCGGACAATTTCGCATGAATTGGAAATGAACAAGGTTGGATTTGGTTATTTGAGTTCCCTTTCTCACCTGCTTTTTAAAAGAGAGGTTGGAATCAAGTATCAGATACCACCTGGAGCCTCTCCCCAGACACATAGATATCTGGCTCAGTAGCATAAGATACCACCTGGAGCCTCTCCCCAGACACATAGATATCTGGCTCAGTAGCATCAGATACCACCTGGAGCCTCTCCCCAGACACATATATATCTGGCTCAGTAGCATCAGATACCACCTGGAGCCTCTCCCCAGACACATATCAGATATCTGGCTCAGTAGCATCAGATACCACCTGGAGCCTCTCCCCAGACACATATATATCTGGCTCAGTAGCATCAGATACCACCTGGAGCCTCTCCCCAGACACATAGATATCTGGCTCAGTAGCATCAGATACCACCTGGAGCCTCTCCCCAGACACATAGATATCTGGCTCAGTAGCATCAGATACCACCTGGAGCCTCTCCCCAGACACATATATATCTGGCTCAGTAGCATCAGATACCACCTGGAGCCTCTCCCCAGACACATAGATATCTGGCTCAGTAGCATCAGATACCACCTGGAGCCTCTCCCCAGACACATAGATATCTGGCTCAGTAGCATCAGATACCACCTGGAGCCTCTCCCCAGACACATATACCATATCTGGCTCAGATAGCATAAGATACCACCTGGAGCCTCTCCCCAGACACATATATATCTGGCTCAGTAGCATCAGATACCACCTGGAGCCTCTCCCCAGACACATAGATATCTGGCTCAGTAGCATCAGATACCACCTGAGCCTCCCCTAGATATCTGGCTCAGTAGTATCAGATACCACCTGGAGCCTCTCCCCAGACACATAGATATCTGGCTCAGTAGCATCAGATACCACCTGGAGCCTCTCCCCAGACACATATATATCTGGCTCAGTAGCATCAGATACCACCTGGAGCCTCTCCCCAGACACATATATATCTGGCTCAGTAGCATCAGATACCACCTGGAGCCTCTCCCCAGACACATATATATCTGGCTCAGTAGCATCAGATACCACCTGGAGCCTCTCCCCAGACACATATATATCTGGCTCAGTAGCATAAGATACCACCTGGAGCCTCTCCCCAGACACATATATATCTGGCTCAGTAGCATCAGATACCACCTGGAGCCTCTCCCCAGACACATAGATATCTGGCTCAGTAGCATCAGATACCACCTGGAGCCTCTCCCCAGACACATATATATCTGGCTCAGTAGCATCAGATACCACCTGGAGCCTCTCCCCAGACACATAGATATCTGGCTCAGTAGCATCAGATACCACCTGGAGCCTCTCCCCAGACACATAGATATCTGGCTCAGTAGTATCAGATACCACCTGGAGCCTCTCCCCAGACACATAGATATCTGGCTCAGTAGTATCAGATACCACCTGGAGCCTCTCCCCAGACACATAGATATCTGGCTCAGTAGCATCAGATACCACCTGGAGCCTCTCCCCAGACACATATATATCTGGCTCAGTAGCATCAGATACCACCTGGAGCCTCTCCCCAGACACATAGATATCTGGCTCAGTAGCATCAGATACCACCTGGAGCCTCTCCCCAGACACATAGATATCTGGCTCAGTAGTATCAGATACCACCTGGAGCCTCTCCCCAGACACATAGATATCTGGCTCAGTAGCATCAGATACCACCTGGAGCCTCTCCCCAGACACATAGATATCTGGCTCAGTAGCATCAGATACCACCTGGAGCCTCTCCCCAGACACATAGATATCTGGCTCAGTAGTATCAGATACCACCTGGAGCCTCTCCCCAGACACATAGATATCTGGCTCAGTAGCATCAGATACCACCTGGAGCCTCTCCCCAGACACACATAGATATCTGGCTCAGTAGTATCAGATACCACCTGGAGCCTCTCCCCAGACACATAGATATCTGGCTCAGTAGCATCAGATACCACCTGGAGCCTCTCCCCAGACACATAGATATCTGGCTCAGTAGTATCAGATACCACCTGGAGCCTCTCCCCAGACACATAGATATCTGGCTCAGTAGCATCAGATACCACCTGGAGCCTCTCCCCAGACACATATATATCTGGCTCAGTAGTATCAGATACCACCTGGAGCCTCTCCCCAGACACATAGATATCTGGCTCAGTAGCATCAGATACCACCTGGAGCCTCTCCCCAGACACATAGATATCTGGCTCAGTAGTATCAGATACCACCTGGAGCCTCTCCCCAGACACATATATATCTGGCTCAGTAGCATCAGATACCACCTGGAGCCTCTCCCCAGACACATATATATCTGGCTCAGTAGCATAAGATACCACCTGGAGCCTCTCCCCAGACACATAGATATCTGGCTCAGTAGCATCAGTTGCCCTCTTTGGGAAGAACATGCAGACAGCTTTGTTCACATTGAGTCCACTCTGTCTTATGTCTGTTTTCTGTAAACAAGCACTGTAAACATTGAAATATGGCCTGATAACCCTATAAAGGTGTGTATCAACTTAACCTTTTGTTTTTGGAAAATGATTTCTTGACAATATGAAAGCTAAGGCCTGCAAGCGATGTGTGTTAATGTTCGCACCAAGCGTTGCGGCTCTTAACATAGCTCCCCTACAGAAGACCTCGGCGACCAATGACTCTTATGTGTGAAGTAAGGAAACTTAGACTCATGATCAAGGGCTAAGGCCTACACAGCTATAGCCTTGAATACAGGCATGTAGGCTCTTCTCTTAATAGGCCTAAAGAGAGTAAGATAGGCCTACATGAGGAAGACCAGATAGTAGACATAGATGTTGTGATTTAGGGACTATAGATTCTGACCTAAGGGGCAGGATATCGAAATAGAGTGAAATCAATTTCAATGAGGCTTAGAGTTGAAATCAATACTAAACATCACCATTGATCACAAGTCATTGTACAACAATATTGATTATATTTTGTCATTATACACATTACCATTGATCGCCCAATGGTATACGTCTAAGCGCTTGACTGCATACAGCTCAGAATTGTTCAAATGGTGCCAGGGGTAGGCTTATGCTTAACTGTGCTCAGCCTGCATATCCGTGTGTGTGTGTGTGTGTGTGTGGTCAGACTGCCAGATGAATCTGTTCTCACTGCTGTTGACACCTGACATTAACAGAGCTGTCTGCTCAGCACTTTTATTTCCCCTTGTGATTTGATCCATAGAACTATGTCAATTCTCTCTTTCTCTCTCGCTCTTGCTCTTTCTTTCTCTGCTCTCTCTCTCTCTCTCTCACACACACTCACACACACACACACACACACACACACACACACACACACACACACACACACACACACACACACACACACACACACACACACACACACACACACACACACACACACACACACACACACACACACACACACACACACACACACACACACACACGTGGGGCTATGAATCATCATCATCAGTTGGATGTTTATGTCTTAGAGCAACCATCTCGCTGGGGCTGTAAACTACAGACTGTGTGTGTGTTCTGTGAGCTCCAGACAGACTGTGTGTGTGTGTGTTCTGTGAGCTCCAGATAGACTGTGTGTGTGGTTCTCATAATCTTTTCATACTTTACCCCAGCCTCCCATAAATGTTCCCACCACCAGTTGCTGAAACTTCTTCAAGTCTATAGACACTCACGTCTCTCACTGTCTCTGCTCTCTCTGTGCCTGCATCTGCCTTTCATTAGCTCTTCCTTTTCTTTTCTCCTCCTAATCCTCTCTTATCACTGTGACATTTCCTCCCTGGGGTGTCACTAAACCGGATTGATTTGATCATCATGTATTGACAGTCAAACGCCACCATGAAGTTTTCTGCTCATTAAAAATCATGAAAATGAGTAACAGCCTGTATTGCTTCCGTTGTGCTGAACTTTCTTTCACTTTCCCTTATATGTGGGCCAGTGTTTTGTTTTCATTTGTGTTGTGTGTGTGTGTTGTGTGTGTGTGTGTGTGTGTGTGTGTGTGTGTGTGTGTGTGTGTGTGTGTGTGTGTGTGTGTGTGTGTGTGTGTGTGTGTGTGTGAGAGAGAGAGAAAGAATAGGAAATAATTTTTATTCGGGGTCTCTGATTTCACCCTCCCTTATGTGATGTGGTTTTGCAGATGAAAACTTGTTTGGTTGCAGAGTTAGCCAGAGTTCAGACAAAGCTCAAGGGAAGTTTTGTGAGTGTCTCTTTGTAGACCTACACAGTGCTGAGGCGGGGGTCTTCACCTAGATAGTGGGCAACAGAAGCAGTGGATGTCTGAAGGAACACCCACAGAACAATACTTTTCTGTATGAATCTTAACTTTGCCATCGCTTCTCTATTTTGCTGGGATTTTGCCAGTGCCAATGTAGACTACCAGACAATTCTTACTGTTCTGCCCCAGTAGCTGACTCACCTGACCAGTGGAGGCTGCTGAGGGGAGGATGGCTCATAATAATGTCCGGAATGGAGTGAATGGAATGGTTTATGTTTGATACCATTCTATACACTCCATTCCAGCCATTACACTCAATTCCAGCCATTATTATGAGCCTCCACTGCACCTGATGTAAGATAAAGTTGTCTCCAGATACTTATCAGAGATCAGGTTTGGTAGTTTTCCAACTAATGATTAGGATTAGGGTAAGGGGAAGCTGGTCGTTAATGGTTAGGATTAATGGACGGGGAAGCTGGTCGTTAATGGTTAGGATTAATGGACGGGGAAGCTGGTCGTTAATGGTTAGGATTAATGGACGGGGAAGCTAGTCGTTAATGGTTAGGATTAATGGAGGGAAGCTGGTCGTTAATGGTTAGGATTATGGACGGGGAAGCTAGTCGTTAATGGTTAGGATTAATGGACGGGGAAGCTGGTCGTTAATGGTTAGGATTAGGGAGGGGAAGCTGGTCGTTAATGGTTAGGATTAATGGACGGGGAAGCTGGTCGTTAATGGTTAGGATTAGGGTAAGGGGAAGCTGGTCGTTAATGGTTAGGATTAATGGACGGGAAGCTGGTCGTTAATGGTTAGGATTAGGGAAGGGGAAGCTGGTCGTTAATGGTTAGGATTAATGGACGGGGAAGCTGGTCGTTAATGATTAGGATTAGGGAAGGGGAAGCTGGTCGTTAATGGTTATGGACGGGGAAGCTGGGTTAATGGTTAGGATTAGGGGACGGGGAAGCTGGTCGTTAATGGTTAGGATTAGGGAAGGGGAAGCTGGTCGTTAATGGTTAGGATTAGGAGAAGGGGAAGCTGGTTGTTAATGGTTAGGATTAGGGGACGGGGAAGCTGGTCGTTAATGGTTAGGATTAGGAGAAGGGGAAGCTGGTCGTTAATGGTTAGGATTAGGGGACGGGGAATCTGGTCGTTAATGTTTAGGATTAGGGGACGTGGAAGCTGGTCGTTAATGGTTACGATTAGGGGACGGGGAAGCTGGTCGTTAATGATTAGGATTAGGGGGAGAGGAAGCTGGTCTTTAACCTGTGCTTATGAGTAATGTCTACTTCAAGTGGCTCACCTTCCCAGAGCAGTCATCTGCGTGTTGCTAAAGTAGAGGATGATGGGAGATTCCCCTGGGCTTATCTAAGACTGTTGTTTCCCCTTGTCCTCTTACACTCAGCCTCCCTCTCCCACAAGTTATTTCTCTGCAAGATGGGAGGTGCCTCTGCAATGCTGGAAAAGTGATATAGGGGGAGTAGAGCAGGGATTCAGAGAGACAGGCAGGCAATGAGAAGTGACAGTAAAGGATAGAGGACGATGGGGAGAGATTGACATAAATTATACATTTGAGAGTAGGAAGGGTGAGTTAGTACTCTGAGTAAGCACAGCACCAGAGATGTGCCGAATAATAGTTTCTTTATTTAGCCAAGAGAACAAAAACACAAGCCCCTAAGAGTCATCTACTAAGCCTGTTTGATATAATCCCCACGACTACGATGGGAAAACAACAAACAACAGTCTCTCTCTCATTCTTCCTCCTTACTCTCTCTCTCTCTCTGCCCCCTCCCTTCTTCTCCAAAATGAAGATACAGGCTTAGCAGCTTGCTGCATCTGTTTTTGCAGGGGTGTTGTGGTGTTACTGTGTATGTATGATGCCAAATTCGAAACAAAGTCCTAGCCACTACCTCAAAGTACTATAGTAATTTTGAGAGGATTGGATAGTTTGCGGAACATCCTACCTGGCCTGAAGACGGGTTAAGTGGATCTACTACTATGCTAATAACCATTTCTTTTAGGACTAAATATCAAGGGGTAGGGGTTCAGACATTGAGTATACAATATGTGTTAAAGTTGTGGTATTGAGACTGGTCCATCATACTATTGGTACTGTTTGAGTGTATTGGAGGTGTTGTTCATTTCTAGTCATATTGAGCTAGCAGCGGAATTATAAAAACAAATGTTTTTGTAGATGTTTACTCCAGTTAGCCAGACAGTAGATGCTATACCCCACATGCAAATAAATATAAAACACACTTCTTAGTATGGTGCTCTCACTTATCTAGCTTTAACTCTCTCTCTCTCAATTCAAATATTTTTATTGGCATGAGAAACATATGTTTACATTGCCAAAGCAAGTGAAATAGATAATAGACTTTTATTTTATTTATTTATTTCACCTTCATTTAACCAGGTAGGCTAGTTGAGAACAAGTTCTCATTTGCAACTGCGACCTGGCCAAGATAAAGGATAGCAATTCGACACATACAACAACACAGAGTTACACATGGAATAAACAAAACATATAGTCAATAATACAGTAGAACAAAAGAAAACAAAAAGTCTATATACAGTGAGTGGAAATGAGGTAAGTTAAGGAAATAAATAGGCCATGGTGGCGAAGTAATTACAATAAGCAATTAAACACTGGAATGATAGATCGGCAGAAGATGAATGTGCAGGTAGAGATACTGGGATGCAAAGGAGCAAAATAAATAAATAAATACCAGTATGGGGATGAGGTAGGTAGATAGATGGGCTGTTTACAGATAGGCTAAGTACAGGTGCAGTGATCTGTAAACTGCTCTGACAGCTGGTGCTTAAAGCTAGTGAGGGAGATGTGAGTCTCCAGCTTCAGAGATTTTTGCAATTCGTTCCAGTCATGGGCAGCAGAGAACTGGAAGGAAAGACAACCAAAGGAGGAATTGGCTTTGGGGGTGACCAGTGAGATATACCTGCTGGAGCGTGTGCTACGGGTGGGTGCTGCTATGGTGACCAGCGAGCTGAGATAAGGCGGGGCTTTACCTAGCAGAGACTTGTAGATAACCTGTAGCCAGTGGGTTTGGCGACGAGTATGGAGCGAGGGCTAACCAACGAGAGCGTACAGGTCGCAATGGTGGGTAGTGTATGGGGCTTTGGTGACAAAACGGATGGCACTGTGATAGACTGCATCCAGTTTGTTGAGTAAAGTGTTGGAGGCTATTTTATAGATGACATCACCGAAGTCGAGGATCAGTAGGACAGTCAGTTTTACGAGGGTATGTTTGGCAGCATGACTGAAGGATGCTTTGTTGCGATAAAGGAAGACAAAAGTGACAAACAATAAAAAATGAACAGTAAATATTACATTCACAACAGTTCTAAAGGAATAGAGACATTTCAAATGCCATATTATGGCTATATACAGTGTTGTAACAATGTGCAAATATTTAAAGTGAAAAATGGAAAATAAATTAACATAAATATAGGATGTATTTTCAATGGTGTTTGTTCTCCACTTGTTGCCCTTTTCTTGTGGCAACAGGTCACACATCTTGCTGTTGTGATGGCACACTGTGGTATTTCACCCAATATATATGGGAGTTTATCAAATCAATTGGATTTGTTTTCGAAATCTTCGTGGGTCTGTGTAATCTGAGGGAAATATGTGTCTCTAATATGGTCATACATTTGGCAAGAGGTTAGGAAGTGCAGCTCAGTTTCCACCTCATTTTGTGGGCAGTGTGCACATAGCCTGTCTTCTCTTGAGAGCCATGTCTGCCTACGGCGGCCTTTCTCAATAGCAAGGCAATGCTCACTGAGTCTGTACATAGTCAAAGCGTTCCTTAAGTTTGGATCAGTCACAGTGGTCAGGTATTCTGCCACTGTGTACTTTCTATTTAGGGCCAAATAACATTCTAGTTTGCTCTGTTGTTTTGTTAATTCTTCCCAATGTGTCAAGAAATTATGTTTTTGTTTTCTCATGATTTGGTTGGGTCTAATTGTGTTGCTGTCTGGGGGCTCTGTGTGCTCTCTTTGTGTTTGTGAACAGAGTCCCATGACCAGCTTGCTTAGGTTACTCTTCTCCAGGTTCATCTCTCTGTAGGTGATGGCTTTGTTATGGAAGGTTTGGGAATCACTTCCTTTTCGGTGGTTGTAGAATTCAAAGGCTCTTTTCTGGATTTTGATAATTAGCGGATATCAGCCTAATTCTGCTCTGCATGCATTATTTGGTGTGTTACATTATACACAGAGGATATTTTTGCAGAGTCTCAATTTGGTGTTTGTCCCATTTTGTGAATTCTTGGTTGGTGAGCGGACCCCAGATCTCACAACCATAAAGGGCAATGGGTTCTATAACTGATTAAACTATTTTTAGCCAGATCCTGGTATGTCTGGTATGGCTGGTATGTCAAATGTTATGTACCTTTGATGGCGTAGAAGGCCCTTCTTGCCTTGTTCCTCAGCTCGTTCACAGCTTTGTGGAAGTTACCTGTGGTGCTGATGTTTAGGCGGAGGTATGTATTGTTTTTTGTGTGCTCTATGGCAACGGTGTCTAGATGGAATTTGTATTTGTGGTCCTGGCAACTGGACCTTTTTTGGAACACCATTATTTTTGTCTTACTGAGATTTACTGTCAGGGCCCAGGTCTGACAGAATCTGTGCAGAAGATCTAGTTGCTGCTGTAGTCCCTCCAACACTCTCTCTCTCTCTGTCTCTAATTTCATCTCTCCATATCTCTGTCTTCCACTGATACCTTTCCTACTGCCTACTTATCCCTTCTCCTACATCCCTTATTATTCTTGAATAAACATTGGTTTTGCATGACTGCATACTATGAGAACATATGTTGAGAGAGAGAGATGGAGAAGATTGAGTGACATAACATTTAATTTAGCCTACCACCTACCTGTATATTGTAGCATAGGAATGAATTCGATTTTTACAATAAATGGTCTAAGGATTAGCTAGGACAAAAGCTTGAGTCTCAATGTTTTATCCTCTGGCCATTCCGCACAAGGGGACCGACTCTTTAGTCAGAATGCGAGTGAGACCCCCCACCCTCCATCTCAACCTTTTCAAATGTCAGCCACTGCCTATTAGTGCAGCCAAACACTGTTACTGTGAGGGTTCATCTCAAATTAGCAACTGTAATGCGCACACACACACATACACACACAATTAGAGGCCACAGCCTTATGGTGATACCAGTGACATTGCCTAAACCCCTAACCATGTGTATGTGACCAATAACATGTGTGTTGTGTATGTTCTACAGATGATGTCAAGGCTTTTGGATGACTGTATGACCTCGTGACCTTACAAACACAATCGTATAACTCATGCATGCATGGATTCACAAGTAGTCACTATGCCACAGGATCACAGGCTGGTGTCTACTGTATGGGAGAATCGTAATTGCATACTCATTGCAACCTTTCTCCTCTCTTCCTTCTCAAAACTGATTGGAGGAGGTCAGAGGGTAGGGACCTCTGGCTTTCTTATCCAATGGGTTTTGAGAAGGAGGTGAGGAGAGAAGAAGTGAGGAATATGCAATTAAGATTCTCCCTCTGTGTACACAAACAGGACTCCTGCTGTGTTTGAACTGATGTCAGCCATACAAATGTAGGCAAGTCACTTGAGCTCAGCATGAGTCCCATTTCCTCTGACTTTGCATGCTATGCTCTGTTATTATACAATCATGATCATCAGCACAACTCTGATGAAGCTGGAAACCTTGTCATAATAAACTCACCTGGGAGTTTAGATTAGTTTTATTTTTTTGCTGATGCTGAATATTTGTTGCTCCACCTGATCCTGTGCTGGTGGGATCTATGCTCCCATCTTTTGGTCAATTCTGGAAATAGCAACCATGTACTTGTCTATGAGGATCAGGCCTACTGCACTGTAACATTGTACTTGTCCATGAGGATCAGGCCTACTCCACTGTAACATTGTACTTGTCCATGAGGATCAGGCCTACTGCACTGTAACATTGTACTTGTCTATGAGGATCAGGCCTACTGCACTGTAACATTGTACTTGTCTATGAGGATCAGGCCTACTGCACTGTAACATTGTACTTGTCCATGAGGATCAGGCCTACTCCACTGTAACATTGTACTTGTCCATGAGGATCAGGCCTACTGCACTGTAACATTGTACTTGTCTATGAGGATCAGGCCTACTGCACTGTAACATTGTACTTGTCCATGAGGATCAGGCCTACTGCACTGTAACATTGTACTTGTCTATGAGGATCAGGCCTACTGCACTGTAACATTGTACTTGTCCATGAGGATCAGGCCTACTGCACTGTAACATTGTACTTGTCTATGAGGATCAGGCCTACTGCACTGTAACATTGTACTTGTCTATGAGGATCAGGCCTACTGCACTGTAACATTGTACTTGTTGAGGATCAGGCCTACTGCACTGGACTTGTCCATGAGGATCAGGCCTACTGCACTGTAACATTGTACTTGTCTATGAGGATTAGGCCTACTGCACTGTAACATTGTACTTGTCCATGAGGATTAGGTCTACTGCACTGTAACATTGTACTTGTCCATGAGGATTAGGCCTACTGCACTGTAACATTGTACATGTCTATGAGGATCAGGCCCTCCACTGTAACATTGTACTTGTCTATGAGGACATACTGCACTGTAACATTGTACTTGTCTATGAGGATCAGGCCTACTGCACTGTAACATTGTACTTGTCCATGAGGATCAGGCCTACTCCACTGTAACATTGTACTTGTCCATGAGGATCAGGCCTACTGCACTGTAACATTGTACTTGTCCATGAGGAATTAGGTCTACTGCACTGTAACATTGTACATGTCTATGAGGATCAGGCCTACTCCACTGTAACATTGTACTTGTCTATTCAGGCCTACTGCACTGTAACATTGTACTTGTCTATGAGGATCAGGCCTACTGCACTGTAACATTGTACTTGTCCATGAGGATCAGGCCTACTCCACTGTAACATTGTACTTGTCTATGAGGATCAGGCCTACTGCACTGTAACATTGTACTTGTCCATGAGGATCAGGCCTACTCCACTGTAACATTGTACTTGTCCATGAGGATCAGGCCTACTGCACTGTAACATTGTACTTGTCCATGAGGAATTAGGTCTACTGCACTGTAACATTGTACTTGTCCATGAGGATTAGGCCTACTGCACTGTAACATTGTACTTGTCTATGAGGATCAGGCCTACTCCACTGTAACATTGTACTTGTCTATGAGGATCAGGCCTACTGCACTGTAACATTGTACTTGTCTATGAGGATTAGGCCTACTCCACTGTAACATTGTACTTGTCCATGAGGATCAGGCCTACTGCACTGGTAACATTGTCCATGAGGAATTAGGTCACTGTAACATTGTACTTGTCCATGAGGATTAGGCCTACTGCACTGTAACATTGTACTTGTCTATGAGGATCAGGCCTACTGCACTGTAACATTGTACTTGTCTATGAGGATTAGGCCTACTGCACTGTAACATTGTACTTGTCCATGAGGATTAGGCCTACTGCACTGTAACATTGTACTTGTCCATGAGGATTAGGCCTACTGCACTGTAACATTTTACACAAGCAGGTAAGATTACAGCATTATCACTGATGAATCCTCAAATAACACTGTGGCAATCAGTCCTCTCTTTCCTCACAGACTGTGGGGATGGCAATGATGATGATAAGGTAGTTGTTGTGGAATTGTTAGATTATTTGTTAGATATTACTGCACTGTCAGAACCAGAAGCACAAGCATTTTTCTACACCCACAATAACATCTGCTAACCATGGGTATGTGACCAATAACATCTGCTAACCATGGGTATGTGACCAATAACATCTTCTAACCATGGGTATGTGACCAATAACATCTGCTAACCATGTGTATGTGACCAATAACATCTGCTAACCATGTGTTTGAAGAAGAGAAAAGAATAGATGACATTATGAACCATGTGTAAACCTCAGCAAAGGAAACAGAAAAGCTGATGAGAAAGGCAGTACTATAAGTCTGTGTTAACACAGGCAGCCAAAATCTAATCTTTTGCACAATTATTGGCAAAACAGCTGATCTGATTGGTCAAAATACCAAAGTGGTAAAATATCAGAATTGGGCTGCCTGTGTAGACGCAGCCTAAGTGTGTGTATGAGAGAGCGAGTAAGAGACAGAGAGAGAAAGAAAGCGAGAGAAAGAGCGATGCCTGTAGTGATTTTAAAGGACACAATGACTTGTTTTATAAATGTAGTGTGATATTACAGGTTAACAGCCTCTCATAGTGGAGCAGATGGCTAATATTACAGCACAGACACCATGTTCACACAACAGACTCTATCACCCAGACCAACCCTCATATAACCAACCATGCACCAGGTGGACCGGTGGGGCTGTTGGGGTTAATGAGGATCAACTCACACCCTGTTGTAAATCAAGGACATAACAGTCAGCTCTCCCTCGCCAATGTTCACCAGAGGAAGGTCTTTTGTTTCTACAGACTTTTCCCGCTGAAACTATAACATGTTCTAAAGCGAATACTGGAACAATATTTCAAACATAAAACGTGGGGAATGGTCAGAGGTGATCTAAAGAACACTAATGTCATTTTGTTTGTAATTTTGTGATATCATATAAAAAAAAATGTTATAAAGGAAATACTGTAGCTTGGAAAGTACACACTACATGAGTGAAGTGTCCATCCAATGTTTTATGCATGAAATATGAAAAATTATGAAAGCGTTTTTGTTAAGAGATGGAAATGATTTTAAGAGACAAAATATATAATTGTTTTACATAAACTTTGCACAAGTTACAAGTCACCCTGAGTGAGGTCAGAGAGCGTGTCAGCCTGACGGAACCGCCCTTTTGAACAAACTGTATGAAATGATGGGTTAAGAATTTACATATCAGACCAGAGAGATAGAGCTGCAGCTGCACTGTTAGAGCGGTTTGAGCCCTAAATCTCAACACGAGGTAGAGACAATAAAACCACCTCCCGGACAATCACTGGTATGGTTTTGAGAGAGACACGGCGAACCAAGGCATTTCACGTAAATATATTAATGATTTCTCACTCCAAGCGGGCGGCGGTTTGTGTGCAAAGTATAGGAATACTATAAGTGAGAGTATGTGAGAGTATGTACCAACGTTAAGGGTCTCTCGCCCTCTCCATGTCTTTTGTAACAGGCAGCCATATTGTTGTCAGTCCGCTATGGACCTGTTTTTAACGTATTAAGTGTGTATGTTATCCTGTGTTACCATTTAATTTGTTTGTAAATAAGTAATTACACCAATTTGTGTAGTACTGAATCATAAGAAAGTCTCAGGTTTTTGCAGATGCAAGGAGGTTACGACTGTTCAGAATGATGATATGATATGAGGTTATGATTAATACATTGACTGTTTATAGATGTGATAGGTAAAGACCTTTAGAGTTTAATTCGGGAGATGGCAACTCTTTAAAGAACCCCTCTCGTAGTGCCCCAGATCCTAATGAGTTAATTTTTACATGATTAATTTAATTGGGGAACAATTAAACATATTTAGGTAATTAGATAAATAACAATCCTCAGATTGATTTTAAAGTCAAGTCACGACACTTACCAAATTTTTCCGGACAGTGCACTTTCAGCAGTGTTTTAATTAGAATGAGTGGATTACCATGTCCTTGAGAGATGTGTGGGCTGTAATAGCAGAGGGCTGCTGCTGGGGGTAATAGGATGTAATTATTTAATGTTGTATAACGAGAGGGTCACCTAGGACTCGTTAGCCTGATGCTAATTAGTGTTTTTTTTCATAGGTGATTAAAGAAAGATTTCCACTGTTTGCTCTGGGCACCGAGACGTGACTAAGACTATAATTTTAAAGTGGTCTATACAATTTTATTCTGATTAACCTTTATTTAACCAGGTGAATTAGTTAGGAACAAATTCCACATAGCAACAAGATGTGTGCATTGTGTTTATTGAAAAAATTGAATAACTCACTTTTTCAAAGTTGCTTGCATTATTTTTTTATGTAATGTATGTTTCTGTTTGACAATGTAAAGTAATATGTGTAAATGGCAGATTGTAAGTAGACATATGGAGTGTGAGATTTGATGTGTGGGATCTTTATTTCCTGTTGTAAGAGTTAGATTTCCTGTGTCATGGCTGCCTTGGCCTCATCTCCCTGGCACTCGGTGTTCACCTGGGAACAATGACAACATGAACAAGTTAGTTGTTAGTAATACTCATGTATATCAAAATAGGATTGGGCTCACAGTCAGTCAGTGAATGTCATTGGTCATGTAATACCACACTCACTCTGTAGGAGGAACTCCACTCCCCGGCCCCGTTGCTGTTGACAGAGCGTGCCCGGAACAGGTAGTGTGTGTTTAGGCAGAGCCCGGCCGTCTGCAGGTTGCATGTCTTCAGCCCCACCAGGACCACTCCCTTCCCCTCCTCCATTGCCATCCCCACGGTAACAGCATCCTGGAAGTGGATGTCAAAGGTCTCCACCTCTTCACCCATGGGCAGCATCCAGAAGATCTACACAGACAGATAGATAGCTATCATCATATTGGATAACTTCTACATAGATATAAAACAATACATTTGAAGTTTAATTCCTGAATAAGTCCATAGTTGCTGTTTAACTGTACCTCCACAGTGGCTCCACTGACGATGTGCTGGTAGATGATGGGGGGCCTGGGCAGCAGATAGCGTTCCTTATCGCTGCAGTCCCCAGCTGACAGGCCCAGCTGTTCCTCCATCACCAGCTTCCTGTGGCTCCTGGGGGTCCGGGGGCTTCGGGGTGAGTCCGCCAGGGAGCGGTGGTGGGTCCCTGGGCATGACGGCAGCTGCACCACCTCGCAGCACCCCTCCAAAACGTCTGCCTCTATGCTGGTCGCCACAGAAACCACTGCAGCCACTTCGGGGCTCTTCCAGTGGAGGTGGGTCCCCAGCAGGGCCTGCAGGTCCCTAAAGAGGGCATCAAAGTCCATCTTCACCCCCTTGAAGGGCTCCCCCTCCTGGAGAGTCAGGGCAGGGCGATGAATGTCCCCGTTGACCCTCTGCAGCCGCTGGGTCAGAGCCATGGCCCCGGTCAGGAAGGCCACGGTGTTGGGCTCCAGGAGGGCCTGTTCAGAGATCATCTCCAGCCCAGTCAGGGAGCCCAGGAGTGGGGCAGAGGTCTGGAGGAAGTCAATGGCTCCGCTGCAGGTGCTGGAGGTCAGGTTGTCCAGGTGTGAGAGCAGCAATGCCTCCTGGTCTAGCAGGACATTATGGAGAGACAGGAAGCCCTTGCGTACACGGCGTCTTAGCTCGGTGCCGTCGGAGTCCGTCTGGGCCCTCAACTGGTCCATGAACACCATGTCAGCTTCACACTGGGACTTCACTACAGCCACATGACAGGTGCAGCAATAAACATCTGATACAAACTTACATTTCTGTATGAACTTTTAATGAATTAACTTTGAGTTTACTCTGCTGCAAGTAATCTGTTTGACATAATATTCCCTCTAAGCTGTGCACGTGCGTCGGCACGCAGCTCCCCTCGGATGGGGAGCTGCGGCAGAAGAAATATCAGCCCATGCAGAGAAGAATGAGTTTGAACTTCAGTCAACTTCCTAGTTTTTCCCTTTAGTTAACACTATCCACGTTTCACTATACTGTGGAAAATTGTGCTCAAATCAATACAATATTAGCCATTTTCAATGTAAAATACTGAAACAAAACAAACTATGCAAGAGGGAAGCATAATTTGTCTGGTTTTCTATAATAATGGTATGGGAATAATAATGCATTTTATTTTGTAAAGTGGTGTCTTGCATCAAACAACAAAACATTTTAAGCCATCTCCTTGTCTGAAGGACTAGTGGATAACGGGGTAATGTTAAGCCCTGCATGTTTTTTTAAGTCTCATGGAATGTAGGCCTACATTGAACACCACACATTTGCTGCTACTGTAGGCTGATTGATAGAACAGCTATTTCCATGTTAAAATGTTATGGGATGTATTTTTCTCCATTGTTTTCGATGGTAGGCCACTCTGGTAGACCTACATTATGATAAAATATCCATAGTAGCCTACCTGACCACTGTTAAAACTGAAACTTAAAGCGAGTACGACCTCAGTGTTCACAGTAAACTTGCGCTGGAATTTGCACAGAATTTTCAAAATGTTCAAGTTTGTCCTCAGCAGACCTGAAATTTGCTCAGTGCCTATTTTCTTTTGAGGGAACATTGGCTACCATTACTGTGGTTCACAGAGAATGTATTTTTTACTTGGAGTAATTAAGATGTGAAAGGTTAGCACTGGTACATTCTGGCTGCACTTATGAAAGCTAATTAACTGAACAAAAGCTGTTTGTGCAGCAACATTAAGATGTCAAATGAACGACATAAATCCATCAAATTAGAGTAGTAGACGTGACATTACCCTTCCAAGCCTGCTCTAGGGAATTGTGGATGCCCACCTCCATGTGGGCGCGGGCCTCGTGGACTAGTGACACATCGTGTCCCTGATGCCCCTGTTCCATGCACCCCTGGCACCCCAGAGCTCCGTCGTCAAGGCAACAGTGGGACAGGGAGCGGTCGTGGTGGGTGGGGCACGGATCGCGGCACCCGCTCTCCACGGGCTCCGTCAGCACGTGGACCTGGAATGCCCGTTTGCCATGGAGTTTTCTCAGGCACTTGGCACAGTAGTTGAGGCCGCAGGTGTGGCAGTAGCGCTGGGCCTTGCGCTGCTTACAGCAGATCTCGCAGGCGGTCACCCTCAGGGGTATCTTCTTGGCACGGGTGTTTTTGGGTTGCTTCACCCGCCTCAGGCCCTCAAGCCTTTCCAGGAGCTGCTCAGCCACGTTAGCCAGGAGAAGGTTCTCTGGGAAGTGCCAGGACTCGCCGGGCTGGAGGGAGTAGTGGACCAGGCAGCGGGGGCACTGGGAGCAGGGCTGAGGTTGCTTGGCATCAGAAGCCTTGGTGCTGGGTGGCTTCTTGCGGACGCCTTCCAGGCAGGGCCGACAGAGGCAGTGGCCACAGGGCAGAGACACAGGCTGGAGGAGGAGAGTGTCACAGGCTGGGCAGCATAGGTGGAGAGCCAGGGAGCGGGTCACTGGGTCAAGCTCAGCTTTTGTCTGGGCATCCTGAGAGCTAGAAGGGGTAACAAGCAGGCTTAGGGGTCAGAGAGGGGAGAGCTGGAAAAAAAATACTAATGTATTCACAGTTACACTACAATATCATCCCCCCACTATGCCAGACATTTTCAGATGACTATTTCTGTTATTCCAGTCCATATAAAAATAAAAATCATATATGGCACTACTTCAGTACTTGTTAGGCTTTTTATCTGTTTCATACCCTATCTCCTTTCCTGTGTGTTTGGCTTTGGGGTTGTTGCGCATCTTCGAAGACCTCAAGCGCGGCCAACAGCCGGATTCAGAATCAGTACCAAGCATTCTTGTATAAGATAACAGATTCCCAATTCTATTTTATGCATGAGATATCCTAAAGAAAACAAAGTCATGATTAGATTTCGCTCGTTAGGCTAGCCTACTTTCTATTTCACTTATTGGTTTACATTTTGGTTGCAAATTCTAATAGAGATCTTTATATTTAATTAGCCTAATCTAGTTAATTAATCTGCATTTTTCATTCATTACTGAGGCACTTACGTTCTTCAGCACGTCTGAGTGTGATCAAAAAGTGAAACTCGCGGGAATATCTCAGCTGTTTTACTATGACGTATACTTTCGGCCGTCTATGACGTTATTATGGCAGCGTACGTGGTGGCCGAATTATGTGGTAACGTGGTCAAATTCCAAGCCCAGCGCTTTAATATGATTCTCTACAGATAAAACACTACAAATAAACACATCACTAGAAATGGCCACTAGATGGAGACATTGTATTACATTTGACATTGGATTAAACACACACACACACACACACATCTCACTCCCCTTCTTGGCTTCCATGGCAACCCCCACGGTAACCTTTCCCCAATAGAATATTTCCCGCACGGGAACCACCATCTCTCACCGCCTGGTATGGCAACTGCACCGCCCTCAACCGTAAGGCTCTCCAGAGGGTAGTGAGGTCTGCACAACGCATCACCGGGGGCAAACTACCTGCCCTCCAGGACACCTACACCACCCGATGCTACAGGAAGGCCATAAAGATCATCAAGGACATCAACCACCCGAGCCACTGCCTGTTCACCCCGCTGTCATCCAGAAGGCGAGGTCAGTACAGGTGCATCAAAGCTGGGACCGAGAGACTGAAAAACAGCTTCTATCTCAAGGCCATCAGACTGTTAAACAGCCACCACTAACATTGAGTGGCTACTGCCAACACACTGTCAATGACACTGACTCTACTCCAGCCACTTTAATCATGGGAATTGATGGGAAATGATGTAAATATATCACTAGCCACTTTAAACAATGCTACCTTATATAATGTTACTTACCCTACATTGTTCATCTCATATGCATACGTTGATACTGTACTCTATATCATCGACTGCATCCTTATGTAATACATGTATCACTAGCCACTTTAACTATGCCACTTGGTTTACATACTTATCTCATATGTATATACTGTACTCGATATCATCTACTGTATCTTGCCTATGCTGCTCTGTACCATCACTCATTCATATATCCTTATGTACATATTCTTTATCCCCTTACACTGTGTATAAGACAGTAGTTTTTTTTTTTTTTTTGGAATTGTTAGTTAGATTACTTGCTCGTTATTACTGCATTGTCGGAACTAGAAGCACAAGCATTTCGCTACACTCGCATTAACATCTGCTAACCATGTGTATGTGACAAATAAAATTTGATTTGATTTGATTTGGCATTCTCACAAACAATTGCAAAATTGTTTCAATAATATATAGAACTTTTCTTGCAGCTCTGGAATATAAAGCTTTTTTGAGGCCTTGCTCACAATTCATTCTGTGGCACCACAATGACCAAACGATATACTGTATGCGAGGCTCTTGATCATATCTTTGATCATGACACTGGTGAGGAGGAGAGAATCCTTGTTAAACTTTGACACCAAGTAGTCTGTGATAAATAGCACAATAGGTTTAAGCTGAGTATTTGTTATAGTCAAAATAATACAATAATCCATATTTATTTTTACTCAAAAAAGAGTTGTATGAGCTCAGGTCAATAAGGCCTACAGGCCATAAATAGCAAATAGAAGTTAAAAACGTGTAATGTTCACAATAACTTAAGTTGATAAAAAGATCTAACACAGCATTAGGTGATATAGAGTGGGGCAAAAAAGTATTTAGTCAGCCACCAATTGTGCAAGTTCTCCCACTTAAAAAGATGAGAGAGGCCTGTAATTTTCATCATAGGTACACTTCAACTATGACAGACAAAATTATTTTAAAAATCCAGAAAATCACATTGTAGGATTTTTAATGAATTTATTTGCAAATTATGGTGGAAAATAAGTATTTGGTCAATAACAAAAGTTTCTCAATACTTTGTTATATACCCTTTGTTGGCAATGACAGAGGTGAAACGTTTTCTGTTCACACATTCACACAATGTTGCTGGTATTTTGGCCCATTCCTCCATGCAGATCTCCTCTAGAGCAGTGATGTTTTGGGGCTGTTGCTGGGTAACACAGGCTTTCAACTCCCTCCAAAGATGTTCTATGGGGTTGAGATCTGGAGACTGGCTAGGCCACTCCAGGACCTTGAAATGCTTCTCACGAAGCCACTCTTTCGTTGCCCGGGCGGTGTGTTCGGGATAATTGGAATGCTGAAAGACCCAGCCACGTTTCATCTTCAATGCCCTTGCTGATGGAAGGAGGTTTTCACTCAAAATCTCACGATACATGGCCTCATTCATTCTTTCCTTTACACGGATCAGTCATCCTGGTCCCTTTGCAGAAAAACAGCCCCAAAGCATGATGTTTCCACCCCCATGCTTCACAGTAGGTATGGTGTTCTTTGGATGCAACTCAGCATTCTTTGTCCTCCAAACACGACAAGTTGAGTTTTTACCAAAAAGTTATATTTTGGTTTTATCTGACCATATGACATTCTCCCAATCTTCTTCTGGATCATCCAAATGCTCTCTAGCAAACTTCAGACAGGCCTGGACATGTACTGGCTTAAGCAGGGGGACACGTCTGGCACTGCAGGATTTGAGTCCCTGGCAGCGTAGTGTGTTACTGATGGTAGGCTTTGGTACGTTGGTCCCAGCTCTCTGCAGGTCATTCACTAGGTCCCCCCGTGTGGTTCTGGGATTTTTACTCACCGTTCTTCTGATCATTTTGACCCCACGGGGTGAGATCTTGCGTGGAGCCCCAGATCGAGGGAGATTATCAGTGGTCTTGTATGTCTTCCATTTCCTAATAATTGCTCCCACAGTTGATTTCTTCAAACCAAGCTGCTTACCTATTGCAGATTCAGTCTTCCCAGCCTGGTGCAGGTCTACAATTTTGTTTCTGGTGTCCTTTGACAGCTCTTTGGTCTTGGCCATAGTGGAGTTTGGAGTATGACTGTTTGAGGTTGTGGACAGTTGTCTTTTATGCTGATAACAAGTTCAAACAGGTTCCATTAATACAGGTAACGAGTGAAGGACAGAGGAGCCTCTTAAAGAAGAAGTTACAGGTCTGTGAGAGCCAGAAATCTTGCTTGTTTGTAGGTTACCAAATACTTATTTTCCACCATAATTTGCAAATAAATTCATAAAAAATCCTACAATGTGATTTTCTGGATTTTTTTCCTCATTTTGTCTGTCATAGTTGAAGTGTACATATGATGAAAATTACAGGCCTCTCTCATCTTTTTAAGTGGGAAAACTTGTACAATTGATGGCTGACTAATTACTTTTTTGCCCCACTGTATGTATTATTATGGATTTATAATCAGCTATAATGGGATGGTCATTTTGGACCGGGAACACAGAATTAATTAACATGAAACTAACACAACAGGAGGGTTAAACTGTTAAATTGGTCTAATACCTTTCATCGCTTTGAAATGCCATAGGCTGAAATGTCCATAGACTTAACTATATGAGTAATTAGTGACCTGCGGCTGAGTATTTCCCACCCCATTTTAATTCACATTCTCTAGGCCTTGTTGTTTTCTGTAATGAACAAATTGATAAGTGACTGCAGAATGAATGAGACACAGCTAGATTCTAAAACAAGTCTTTATTGGTCAATTGACAGAAAGTGTTGTAGTGACCATCTAAAGTAAACTAAGAAAAACAGTCCAAAGAAAAAAATCAAGAAAAACCGAAAAAATGTTTTACACATTTTAGGAGGATATTTATTTTCACCTTCTTCTTCTTCTTCTTCTTCTCTAACAGTGGTCACCAACCGGTGGATCGCGATTTTAATTTATTAAAAACATTTTTTTAACCTTTATTTAATGTTGATTGACAGGTTGATCTTCAAGGCATTCCTAGTCGATCACCAAACATTTCTGTAGAAAAGCCAACAGTAACAGCATACGCTTGCGCCCCTTTTTTTGCGTGTTGCGCTGTTGACGGTACGTTCAACTTGATTCGGAAGCCCTGGGCACCCGGTATACAAAGTTTTAGCATTTTTTACCATTGCATTTGTCTGAAAAGACAAACTCCGGCTACCCTGCGGACCGGGAGATATGTGGCTAAATCGAGTGCGCTTTTGGTGCTGGCCAATCGGATAGCTCAATTCACGGTGCCTACCTACTTCCACGACCCCGGAAAATGAATGAGTAGCCAAGTGTATGGCTAGCCCTGCGTTTGTATTGTTATTATTATTAGCAGCTCGTCGTGTGTATTTTAATATCGAGGAGTATTTCACTTTCGCTGGTCATAGGAACAACATTAATTTTTGCCGAGGCAGATGTGGTGCGACTCGAGTTTTGCCATCAGGTGGAAGACTGTGTCCCCTCTCTCTGGTCAGTCTCACTGGAGGAAAGGAAGGAGAGAGCAAGGACCGTCTGCTGCTCACTTCCACCCACTGAGACTGTTTTTTTTTTAATAACTGGGAACTCGGGATCCATTGACTTGTAATCGTTCAAGACAACTGGGAACTCGGAAAAAGCAATATACGACTATGGAAAATAGTTCTGAACGCTGGCATCTTTCCAGAACCCCGACTTCCCGACCTGAAGTTCACTGACTTCTTGGTTTGACCTCGTTTATTCAGAGTTCCCAGTTGTCTTAAAATCACCATGACCATCAGATGCAGGTACTGTACCATCAGTCCAGTTAAATAAAAAAGCGAATTATTTATGCTCAGCTGTGCCTCACAAGTGCTACACCAACTGATCTATTAGCTCGAGTTTTAAAATATAATATGGTCGAGAATAACAATATTGTCAGGGCAGGCATATAGTCAATATGCTAAGATAATGTATTGTGTACTGCACAAATCTCATTCCTACAGAGATGTTTTTATTAGGTTAATGTAAAAATAATTATCTGAGTGGTAGATCTTGGCTTGCCTTTTGACTGCGAAAGTGATCTTGACTCAAATGTTGGTGACCACTGTTCTAAATCAAACGTTGGGAGAACATTGGGGAGGATTGATGCAAAGTCCAGCAAGGGTTCAAAGGGGATACATACGGGTACAGCTAGAACCAAAGGACTATCCCCGGGAAGTAATACATCAAGCAGGGTCACACAGTCAAATACCCAAATGAAGAAAATAGAAACGTTACATTTCTCCTCATGGCAGGTTAACCAACGTTTTGTAATAGGTGGACTGTGTATGATGGGGGTAAGGGGGACTGCTGGGATTGACTACAGAAAGACAGACAACACCCTATACATGCCCTGCCCATTAACCACTTTAAGTTGGGTTTAAATTGGTTTAACCTCCATGATAATTTCCCACTGTTGTCTCCCATCCTAAAATGTAGGAACAGCGGTGTCTGTTTGTCTTGCCTGTCTTAACAGAGACAGAGAGCAGAGCCATTTGGAATGAACTGAACATTGAGATGCAAACATAGAGAGAGGGGTGGGTTTGGTGTGCTATGAACAGAATGAAATGACATGGGTGGGTTAGTACATAGAGATGGGGGGTGTGCATACATACATACAGATGAACAGAGGGAGGGGCTTTGCTAGGTTCAGGGCAGGGTCACCTACTCTAGTCAGTATGTACAGGTAAGAGGAACATATCAAAATGTACAAGGTTCCTTCTCTCTTATAGTGTGTCCAAAAAAATCAGAACAGGCAAGGTCAACTTTCACCTGGGTGCTTATTCAGTTGGGTACAGAATATTGAAGATAGAAATTAAAAGCATATAGCTGACATGGTTATTGTTTTGCATGACAGAGAAATGTGTCTGT
Source organism: Oncorhynchus tshawytscha (assembly GCF_018296145.1). NCBI lineage: Eukaryota > Metazoa > Chordata > Actinopteri > Salmoniformes > Salmonidae > Oncorhynchus > Oncorhynchus tshawytscha. The sequence continues at coordinate 74,340,123 of NC_056441.1, forward strand.
TCTATGCAACATATTTCTATCTGCACATTCTGTAACGTTGCAACTGCATGATTATGCCTCAAGTAACTACAACATCTCCAACAGGACACCAATCAAAAAACAAATAAAGATTGTTTAGTGCCATTGGTTACACCAAATGTAAAATCACCTAGACACATCATCCAGGCTTAAATACGCAGTGATAAATCAAATATGTTCCATTGCAATAAACCCAACATATTTTTCAGGTATTAAAATATTGCAAATCAATGCAATAATGTTTTCTTATTTTGTCTTAAATTTTAATTTGATGCAATAGACAAAAGGTATGATATACTGAACACATATACACTACATGACCAAAGGTATGTGGACATCTGCTCGTCAAACATCTCATTCCAAAATCATGGGCATTAATATGGAGTTGGTCCCCCCTTTGCTGCTATAACAACCTCCACTCTTCTGGGAAGGATTTCCACTAGATGTTGGAACATTGCTGCAGGGTCTTGCTTCCATTCAGCCACAAGAGCATTAGTGAGGTCGGGCACTGATGTTGGCCGATTATGCCTGGCTTGCAGTCGGCATTCCAATGGTGTTAGATGGTGTTGAGGTCAGGGCTCTGTGCAGGCCAGTCAAGTTCTTCCACACCGATCTCGACAAACCATTTCTGTATGTAGGGGTGTTGTGGTGACCTTATTACCGCCACACTGGCGGGCACGAGTCATGAAGGCAGTCAAATTACAAATGACTGCTTAGTCATGGTAATTAGGCTTCTCCAAGCTCTTATGCTGCTGATGGTAATTAGTAGTCTACCAAACTTGCTAACTGCCTGGTCCTCAACACTCTGTTGTCCCTCTAATCACTCTCACATCAATGCAAATGTAATCGAAAATCTAATCAAACACTTCATGAGAGCCCATGAGCTAATGTTGCGCAACATTTCTATTGGGTGTGCAATTGTGTGAGAACCTTGCTTTGTGCACGGGGGCATTGTCATGCTGAAACAGGAAAGGGCCTTTCCCAAACTGTTGCCACAAAGTTGGAAGCATAGCATAATCTAGAATGGCATTGTATTCCTTAGCGATAAGATTTCCCTTCACTGGAACTAAGGGGCCGAGCCCGATGCATGAAAAACAGCCCCAGACTATTGTTCCTCCTCCACCAAACTTTACAGTTGGCACTACGCATTTGTGCAGGTAGCGTTCTACTGGAACCCAGATTCGTCTGTCGGACTGCCAGATGGGGAAGAGTGATTCATCACTCCAGAGAACATGTTTCCAGTGCTCCAGAGTCCAGTGGCGGTGAGCTTTACACCACTCAAGCTGATGTTTGGCATTGCACATGGTGATCTTAGGCTTGTGTGCGGCTGCTCGGCCATGGAAACCAATTTCATGAAGCCCCCGACAAACAGTTCTTGTGCTGACGTTGCTTCCAGAGGCAGTTTTGAATTCGGGAGTGAGTGTTGCAACCGAGGCCATCATTTTTTCAGTTTCAGTCCTCGGCGGTCCCTTTCTGTGGCCTTCCCCTTGTGGCTAAGCTGTTGTTGCTCCTAGATGTTTCCACTTCACAATAACAGCACTTACAGTTGACCGGGGCAGCTCTAGCAGGGCAGAAATTTGATGAACTAACTTGTTGGAAAGGTGACATCCTATGACGGTGCCATGTTGAAAGTCACTGAGCTCTTAAGTAGGGCCATTCTACTGACAATGTTTGTCTTTGGAGACTGCATGGCGGTGAGCTGGATTTTATACACCCGTCAGCAACGGATGTGACCGAAATAGCCAAATCCACTAATTTGATGGGGTGTCCACATACTTTTGCAATATAGTGTATCGAGGTAAGGATCGAAGGTGTTCCCCTATACTGGACTGTACCATCTTAAAGGAAAACTCCACCCAAAGACTATCATTTGGTATTTGTTTCATTAGTTGGTTGTTACCATTACAAAAGATCACAGCGACCTATAGGACCACAGTTTCTCAGACAAGATTTTAGACCCTGAAAAAATAGGTGGAAAACAGATGTTTGACAAGCAATTTCAGTTGTATACAGTATTTTCACATTTTGTTGTCTTTTTTTCACAGTCTCAGTAAAAAACAGTAGGTAAGGTTTCAGCTTGTGGACGAGGGCTTGAGGTCTGAGGTACTCAAGACCACAGGATAGTATTACAGCATTGGAGTACCACAGGGTAGCCTTTAGTTAACACCACATAGTTTGACATAAAGGAAAGGAGTCTTTAAATTCAGACTGGTGTTGTGTGTGTGTGTGTGTGTTTTCACTTTAGTGCTCATTCTATTCTTAATACAATTTCCTTTTTTCACCAGTAGGGGGAGATGTTACCTCAACTCAGAGAAATCTCAGGTAGTCTCATGACTTGAACAATTTATTTTATAGTAGTGAGTATGTTGACGCCTCAGCGTGTGTGTATATACATCAGTGTGTATGTGTGTGCATCAGTGTGTATGTGTGTGCATCAGTGTGTGTATATAATTTTATTCAGTAGGTTAATGTAGAGTTGTCCCAGTCCAGCTGGCCCCTCTTGCTGCTCTGTTGTACCCTGGGAGCTCCTTGAACCTCCTCCTCCTCACTGTCGTCTGACTCTGTGCTGGTGATGTCATCCTCTTCATCTTCCTCCTCCTCCTCACTGGCCTCTTCCTCAGCTCCCTGGGGCTCCTGGAAGCTCTGCATGGGGCACAGAGAGGCAACAGGTGTGTGACAGGCTCTGGAGCTGATTACTGTGGCCCTTGTGTATCCTACTCTGTTTCACTATGTCCCATTTCTCCCTCTGGCCTCTATCTTCAGGTACTCACTCTACTTCAGTCCATTCTCCCTTTTCTCACTGTGACGAAGCTGACTCAGTACCTCTCGTCACTAATTATTGAATTCCCCTTGTTTAGCGCATTCATGTGTCCCTATGTATCTAGTAATTCATTTATTATAAAAGTGTATACTGTTGTTATTTCCCTCTTTTGCCAGTATCATGGCTATTTATTGTGCGTAAGGCTAAATGTGTGTCGAGCAAATGTTTGGTCAAGTTGCATTGTGATGAATTTCAGTTTCATATTTAAATGCATTAATTGACACTTTTGCAATCCTCCAAGTGGATGCCATATTCAGGTGCACATGGACACCTGCTACACTGACGAGAAAGAAGTTTGTTTATTTCCATATTGTAATGTGTCCTGTGTGTGAAGTTGGCTCATCTCGGAGCTCCATGTCTTGTCTATCATGTCCGTGCGTAATGGGACCATACGCAGGTTGCAGAACTATTGTTATGAAATGTGTATTCATTCATTTAAAGATTTCACGCATTGAGGATAAGCCAGGAATGTTTAAGATGTTTATTTCAATGTAATATGTAATATAATGAAGATGCCTGTTAACATGATTTAATGGGTAAAGAGCACCATGTTTAATGGGATGTTCCATAAGGAGGGGCCATAGGTATAAAGGTACCTGTTTCACCTATGAGCTGTGAGCTGGAGGGATGCTCTAGCTCTGGTATGTGAGCTGTTTTGGAGGCTGTCCATAACCTGGTATGCCCCAACCTGCTACTATTGGTTTGGCAGGGTAGGCCTGATTGAGGCTTAGGGTTTTGATTTCTATTCAAACCTGTATTCTGTAAAGATTATGGAACTATTCATAGGAACTTGTCATTCACCTGGAACCACCTTTCACTGTTAATATACTGGACAGTATCTTGCCCCTGATCCTGCTGCCTCCTCCTACTTACTGCCCTTAAGGCTGTTCCAAAATCTGGTCCCTACAACAC